>NC_053022.1:289769265-289997077 GCF_003073215.2 Triticum urartu
GAACAAGACGATTCCCGAGCTCTTCGCAATGCTCAAGGCTATGGAGGTAGAAATCAAGAAGGAACATCAAGTGTTGATGGTTAACAAGACCACTAGTTTCAAGAAAAAGGGCAAAGGAAAGAAGGGGAACTTCAAGAAGAATAGCAAGCAAGTTGCTGCTCCCGGGAAGAAGCCCAAGTCTGGACCTAAGCCTGAAACTGAGTGCTTCTACTGCAAAGGGACTGTTCACTGGAAGCAGAACTGCCCCAACTATTTGGCGGATAAGAAGGATGGCAAAGTGAAAGGTATATTCGATATACATGTTATTGATGTGTACCTTACTAATGCTCATAGTAGCGCCTAGGTATTTGATACTGGTTCTGTTGCTCATATTTGTAACTTGAAACAGGGGTTATGGATTAAACGAAGATTGGCTAAGGACGAGGTGATGATGCGCGTCGAAAATGGTTCCATGGTTGATATGATCGCTGATAACCCACAAGTAAAGGGGATCGCAACAGTTTTCGAGGGTAGAGTATTCAACCCAAAATAGATTCGACACAAGGGGAGCCAAAGAATATTTGAAGGTATTAGCAGCTGGGTTGTCAATTAAACCACACCTGGGGATTAATTATCTGTAGCAACGTGATCACTAGCAAAGTAATATGACAATTTTGATAATAGTAGCAGTAGCAATGGTAACGATAATAGTGATAGCAGTAATTTTGTAACAAGTGCAACAGTAAAGATAGCAGTAGTAACTTAGCAAGAACAATATAGGATAAATTCATAGACATACAATCGGTGACTTGTTGGATGATATTCATCATGAGACAGTTATAACCTAGGGCGATACGGCACTAGCTGCAGTTCGTTAATATAATGTAGGCATGTATTCCGTAAATAGTCATACGTGCTTATGGAAAGAACTTGCATGACATCTTTTGTCCTACCCTCCCGTGGCAGCAGGGTCCATATTGGAAACTAAGGGATATTAAGGCCTCCTTTTAATAGAGAACCAGAACAAAGCATTAACACATAGTGAATACATGAACTCCTCAAACTACGGTCATCACCGGGAGTGGTCCCGACTATTGTCACTCCGAGGTTGCCGGATCATAACACGTAGTAGGTGACTATAACTTGCAAGATCGGATCTAGAACATGGATATAATGGTGATAACATAAATGGTTCAGATCTGAAATCATGGCACCCGGGCCCAAAGTGACAAGCATTAAGCATGGCAAAGTCATAGCAACATCAATCTAAGAACATAGCGGATACTAGGGATCAAGCCCTAACAAAACTAACTCGATTACATGATGAATCTCATCCAACTCCTCACCGACCAGCGAGCCTACGAAGGAATTAATCACTCGCGGTGGGGAGCATCATGGAATTGGCGATGGAGAAGGGTTGGTGATGACGAAGAACGAAGATCCCCTCTCCAAAGCCCCAAACAGACTCCAGATCTGGCCTCCCGATGAAGAACGGGAGGTGACGACGGCTCCGTCCCTTGGATCGCAATAGTTCTTTCTCCCTGATTTTTTCTGGAAAAATAGGATTTTATAGCGTCGGTTTCAGGGTCTGCGGGGCCACCAGGTGGGGGATAACCCACCTGGGCGCGCCAGGAGAGGGGGCGCGCCCTGGTGGGTTGTGCCCACCCAGGTGCCCCTCTCCGGTGGATCTTGGCTCCAGAGATTCTTATTTATTGCATACAAATTCCTCACAAAGTTTCGTTCCATTATGAGAACTTTTATTTCTGCACAAAAACAACACCATGGTAGTTCTGCTGAAAGCAGCGTCAGTCCATGGTTAGTTTCATTCAAATCATGCAAATTAGAGTCCAAAACATGAGGAAAAGTGTTAGGAAAAGTAGATACGTTGGAGACGTATCAATCGCCGCCGGCACGCTACCTCTACATCTACCTTCGGGATTAGTTTTAGACCCGAATAATTCTTATTAGGTGCTAGCGTCGAGCATGAACATTGTATCTGGATCCTGTTTAATGCGAGACAGTTATTCATTTAAATCAGAGAATAATGGTTGTTCTATTTATATGAGTAATATCTTTTATGGTCATGCACCCTTGATGAGTGGTCTATTTTTGTTGAATCTCGATCGTGGTGATACACATATTCATAATATTGATGCCAAAAGATGCAAAGTTAATAATGATAGTGCAACTTATCTGTGGCACTGCCGTTTAGGTCATATTGGTGTAAAGCGCATGAAGAAACTCCATGCAAATGGGCTTTTGGAATCACTTGATGCTTGCGGACCATGCCTCATGGGCAAGATGACTAAGACTCCGTTCTCTGGAACAATGGAGCGAGCCACTGGCTTATTGGAAATAATACGTACTGATGTGTGTGGTCCGATGAGTGTTGAGGCTCGGGGCGGGTATCGTTATTTTCTGACCTTCACAGATGATTGGAGAAGATATGGGTATATCTAGTTAATGAAGCACAAGTCTGAAACATTTGAAAAGTTTAAAGAATTTTTGAGTGAAGTGGAAAATCATCGTAACAAGACAATAAAGTTTCTATGATCTGATCGCGGAGGCAAATATTTGAGTTACGAGTTTAGTCTTCATTTAAAACAATGTGGAATAGTTTAGCAACTCATGCCACCTGGAACACCACAGCGTAATGGTGTGTCCGAACGTCGTAACCATACTTTATTAGATATGGTGTGATCTATGATGTCTCTTACCGAGGTACCACTATCGTTTTGGGGTTACGCATTAGAGACATCTACATTCATGTTAAATAGGGCATCCTCTAAATCCGTTGAGACGACACCATATGAACTTTGGTTTGGCAAGAAACCTAAGCTGTCGTTTCTTAAAGTTTGGGGTTGCGATGCTTATGTGAAAAAACTTCAGCCTGATAAGCTCGAACCCAAATCGAAGAAGTGCGTCTTCATAGGATACCCAAAAGAAACTGTTGGGTACACCTTCTATCACAGATCCGAAGCCAAGATATTTGTTGCTAAGAATGGATCCTTTCTAGATAAGGAGTTTCTCTCAAAAGAAGTGAGTGGGAGGAAAGTAGAACTTGATGAGGTAGTTGTACCTTCTCTCGAATTGGAAAGTAGCTCATCACAGGAATTAGTTCCAGTGATGCCTACACCAATTAGTGAGGAAGCTAATGATGATGATCATTGCTACCTCTTGAGCGCTGTGTTGGTTTTCCCTTGAAGAGGAAAGGGTGATGCAGCAAAGTAGCGTAAGTATTTCCCATAGTTTTTGAGAACCAAGGTATCAATCCAGTAGGAGACTAGACGCAAGTCACCTCGAACCTACACAAACAAATAAGAACCTCGCAACCAATGCGATAAAGGGGTTGTCAATCCCTTCACGGTCACTTACAAGAGTGAGACCTGATAGAGATAATAAGATAAATAATTTTGGTATTTTTATGATATAGATTGAAAGTAAAGATTGCAAAGTAAAATAGATTGGAAACTTAAATGATGGACGATAGACCCGGGGGCCATTGGTTTCACTAGTGGCTTCTCTCAAGTTAGCATAAGTATTACGGTGGGTAAACAAATTACTATCGAGCAATTGATAGAAAAGTGCATAATTATGAGAATATCTAGGCATGATCATGTATATAGGCATCATGTCCGCGGCAAGTAGACCGAAACAATTCTGCATCTACTACTATTACTCCACACATCGACTGCTATCCAGCATGCATCTAGAGTATTAAGTTCATAATAACTGAGTAACGCATTAGGCAAGATGACACGATGTAGAGGGATAAACTCAAACAATATGATATAAACCCCATCTTTTTATCCTCGATGGCAACAATACAATACGTGCCTTGCTGCCCCTGCTGTCACTGGGAAAGGACACCGCAATATTGAACCCAAAGCTAAGCACTTCTCCCATTGCAAGAAAGATCAATCTAGTAGGCCAAACCAAACTGATAATTCTAAGAGACTTGCAAAGATAACAAATCATACATAAAAGATTTTAGAGAAGAATCAAATATTGCTCATAGATAAACTTGATCATAAACCCACAATTCATCGGATCTCGACAAACACACCGCAAAAAGAAAAACATCGAATAGATCTCCAAGAAGATCGAGGAGAACTTTGTATTGAGATCCAAAGAGAGAGAGGAAGCCATCTAGCTAATAAGTATGGACCCGAAGGTCTGTGGTAAGCTACTCACACATCATCGGAGAGGCTATGGTGTTGATGTCGAAGCCCTCCATGATCGATTCCCCCTCTGGCGGAGCTCCGAAAAAGGCCCCAAGATGGGATCTCTTGGGTACAGAAGGTTGCAGCGGTGGAAATAGGGTTTCGTGGTGCTCCTAGATGTTTTCGGGGTATATGGATATATATATAGGAGGAAGAAGTAAGTTGGTGGAGCTGCGAGGGGCCCACGAAGGTGGGGGCGCGCCCAGGGGCGCAGGCGCGCCTCCCTGCCTCATGGCCTCCTCGCTCCTTTCTTGACATCTACTCCAAGTACCCTGGATCACGTTTGTTCCAAAAATAACTCTCCCGAAGGTTTTATTCCGTTTGGATTCCGTTTGATATTCCTTTTCTGCGAAACACTGAAATAGGCAAAAAAAACAACAATTTGCACTAGGCCTTGGGTTAGTAGGTTAGTCCCAAAAATATTATAAAAGTGTATAATAAAGCCCATTAAACATCCAAAACAGATAATATAATAGCATGGAACAATCAAAAAATATAGATACGTTGGAGACGTATCAATCGTGAAACTTCAGATCAAGTTACTACCGAACCTCGTAGGTCAACCAGAGTACGTTTCGCACCAGAGTGGTTCGGTAATCCTGTTCTGGAAGTCATGTTACTAGCCCATGACGAACCTACGAACTATGAGTGAGCGATGATGAGCCCAGATTTCGTGAAATGGCTTGAGGCCATGAAATCTGAGATGGGATTGATACGTCCATTTTGCATCGTGCTTTTATATCGATATTTATTGCATTATGGGCTGCTATTACACATTATGGCACAATACTTATGCCTTTTCTCTCTTATTTTACAAGGTTTACATGAAGAGGGAGAATGCTGGCAGCTGGAATTCTGGGCTAGAAAAGGAGCAAATATTAGAGACCTATTCTGCATAACTCCAAAAGTCCTGAAACTCCACAAAAGTCAGTTTTGGAATATATAAAAAAATATTGGGCGAAGAAAGCACCAGAGGGGGGGCCACCCACCGTCCACGAAGGTGGGGGGCGCGCCCTACCCCCAGGGCACGCCCCCTGCCTCGTGGGCCCCCTGGCAGGTCTCCGGTGCCCATATTTTGCTATATGAAGTCTTTCGCCCTAGAAAAAATAAGAACGAAGCTTTTGGGATGAAGCGCTACCGTCTCGAGGCGGAACCAATCTAGGGCTCCGGCGGAGCTGTTCTGCCAGGGAAACATCCCTCCGGGAGGGGGAAATCATCACCATCATCATCACCATCGATCCTCTCATCGGGAGGGGGTCAATCTCCATCAACATCTTCACCAGCACCATCTCCTCTCAAATCCCAGTTCATCTCTTGTATCCGATCTTTGTCTGAAAACCTCAGATTGGTACCTGTGGGTTGCTAGTAGTGTTGACTACTCCTTGTAGTTGATGCTAGTTGGTTTATTCGATGGAATATGATATGTTCAGATCCTTCATGCATATTAATACCCCTCTAATTATGAACATGAATATGATTTTTGAGTAGTTACGTTTGTTCCTGAGGACATGTGAGAAGTCTTGCTATAAGTAGTCATGTGAATTTGGTATTCGTTTGATATTTTGATGAGATATATGTTGTCTTTCCTCTAGTGGTGTCATGTGAATGTCGACTACATGACACTTCACCATTGTTTGGGCCTGGGGGAAGGCATTGGGAAGTAATAAGTAGATGATGGGTTGCTAGAGTGACAGAAGCTTAAACCCTAGTTTATGCGTTGCCTCGTAAGGGGCTGATTTGGATCCACATGTTTCATGCTATGGTTAGGTTTACCTTAATACTTCTTTTGTAGTTGTGGATGCTTGCAAGAGGGGTTAATCATAAGTGGGATGCTAGTCCAAGGAAGGGCAGTACCCAAGCACCGGTCCACCCACATATCAAATTATCAAAGTAACGAACGCGCATCATATGAGCATGATGAAAACTAGCTTGACGATAATTCCCATGTGTCCTCGGGAGCGCTTTCCTTTATATAAGAGTTTTTCCAGGCTTGTCCTTTGCTACAAAAAAAATTGGGCCACCTTGCTGCACCTTGTTTACTTTTATTACTTGTTACCCGTTATGAATTACCTTATCACAAAACTATCTGTTACCGATAATTTCAGTGCTTGCAGAGAATACCTTACTGAAAACCGCTTGTCATTTCCTTTTGATCCTCGTTGGTTTCGACACTCTTACTTATCGAAAGGACTACGATAGATCTCCTATACTTGTGGGTCATCAGGGATCCATGTATGAGAACAAAGTATGGACTTTGGTTGACTTGCCTGATGATCGGCAAGCCATAGAAAATAAATGGATCTTCAAGAAGAAGACTGGCGCTGATGGTAATGTTACTATCTACAAAGCTCGACTTGTTGCGAAAGGTTTTCGACAAGTTCAAGGAGTTGACTACGATGAGACCTTCACACCTGTAGTGATGCTTAAGTCTATCCGAATCATGTTAGCAATTGCCGCATTTTAGGATTATGAAATTTGGCAAATCGATGTCAAAATTGCATTCCTTAATGGATTTCTTAAAGAAGAGTTGTATATGATGCAACCAGAAGGTCTCGTCGATCCTAAAGGTGCTAACAAAGTGTGCAATCTCTAGCGATCCATTTATGGACTGGTGCATGCCACTCGGAGTTGGAATATACGCTTTAATAGTGTGATCAAAGCATATGGTTTTATATAGACTTTTGGAGAAGCCAGTATTTACAACAAAGTGAGTGGGAGCTCTGTAGCATTTCTTATATTATATGTGGATGACATATTGTTGATTGGAAATGATATAGAATTTCTGGATAGCATAAAAGGATACTTGAATAATAATTTTTCAATGAAAGACTTCGGTGAAGCTGCTTATATATTGGGCATCAAGATCTATAGAGATAGATCAAGACGCTTAATTGGACTTTCACAAAGCACATACCTTGATAAAGTGTAACATCCCAAAATTCTAAATTTTGGAATGTTATAATAAATAGATAGTTTTGATTGCTCTATGATCGATTGACTGAAAGTGAGTGAATTCGAAACTTTTGAAAGTTAAATGAGAGGGAATAAAAGGACTTTCCCAAACTTTCATTCTACATTTTGATCTTCGTGAATTCAAATTCTTTTCACCACAAAAACCCTGGAGAGAAGATGACATGACTTCTTCCATTTATATAAATGAAAAGGGGTGTTGAAAATATTTGAATTTCATTTGAAAATATTTCCAATTCTGAAACTTTATGCAACTCAATGATTTTCATGAGAGAAGATAAAATGACTTCTTCAAATTATATGAAATATGAGTTGGGAGTTTAAAAGGATCAAATTCAAGGTCCTTTTGGAAATTATTTTCAATTTGGAGTTATTTGGGTTTTATTCAAATTATTTTTCTCCAAAAATAAAATATATGGAAAATAGGGTAACATGATTCCCTACAATAGAAAATTGGAGAGAAATAAATTTGAAATCATTTTGGGATTTTTAAAATGATTTTTATTGGATTTTAATAGAGCAGTAGCACTCTTTGAATTATTTGATTTTTTCTGGATTTTATTTGACCTTACAAAAATATTCACGTTGTAGATATTCTTTTTCGGAAAATTTTGATATATTATATGCCTATATAATATTTTCGTTTATTTTGTTTTTTTATTTTTGTTTGTCTAGTCAAATGTTAAAAAAAACAAATCTTCACCGACTGGGCCGGCCCAGCACCCAGCCAGGCCGCGGCCCAGCCAGCGCACCCCCGCTCGTCCCTGAGCTCCGCTCGGTCTACCGAGCCAACATGGGAGCGCCGCCGCCGCCATGGACGCTGTGCGCCGCCCGACCTCCTCCTGCCCCCTTCTCCACGCAAGCCCTCGCCCCCCTCTATATACGCTAGCGCCGCCACCGCCCGCTCTCTCCTCGCGCCGCTGCCGCACTTCTCATTCGCCGCGTCGTGGCTTCATCTCGTCGGAGCCGCCGCCTCGCCTGCTCCCGCCGCTGCTCTGCCCGCACCGCTGCCCTGCGCCACCTCGCCTGCTCCCGCCGCTGTCGCCTTGCCCCGCCGTCTGCAGCGCCGCCCGCGCTGTGCAGCCCCATCACCGGACTCGCCGGAGCCGCCGTCGCCCGCTGTTCGCCATCCCGCCGGCGGTTTTCTCTGCCTAAACCGTCGAGCCAGCCGAACCGGTAAAACCACCAAAACCCTAGATCCGCTTTATTTTCTCTTTAGGTTTTCTTCGATTTTTCTTTTAGCCGGTTTTATTATTTTAGTTAGGATATTAAGAGAACGTTCGCCAGGTTAGGTCTTACCAGCGAACAGTTTCGTTTGTTAGGTTATGTTAGCGAGCGTTCGCTCGATAGGATTTTTTCTTTTTCTTTTTAGTTTTCGGTCAGGGACTTATCCGTGATGAATTTTCTTACATATTAGTCCATCTGCTTCAAATGATCACTACTTTTTACCCGTTTATCCAAATCCAACGAAACCAAGGCTCACGTCTTCGTAATGATCTCCTCTATCCAGTAAAACAACTTAAACATGTTTTTGAAAGTTTTAAATTTTTAATTAGATCAGATTTGAATTCAAACTTCATTTGATCATAACTTGAGTTTCGTAGCTCCGTTTGAGTTGATTCTTTTTGCAAATCAAAGCTCTTGACCTAAACTTTCTGATAAGGCCAAATTCATATAATTTTGGTACAGCTAGAAATTGTTTTATGTTGCAAGAGTTATTTGCTTGGTTTTGGTGTTTTCCGAATCGTCTTCTTCGTTCTTTCTGATTTGTTGAGTGATTGCTTATGTGTGGTTCTATTGCTTGCGTACGATAGATTGACCGGAGTGTGGCGAGTAGAACTATCAAGAGTTATGAGTGCGAATCATCTTCATCAACATTGCAGGCAAGTTCACACTTTGATCATATCCCTTTCATACCTAGTTTTTATGCATTAGTTTCACCCTCAAACATTGCATGGTTAGGACTTGTTAACATGTGGGTTGGGAAGTAGTTGATAAGGTAGAACCTTTTGCCCTGTTACATTCAAACCCTTGGGAGTTACTTCTACGCGTTGCTTATATTTCTATGCTATGCTCGTAGATGTGGTTTGGGTGAGTGAAATCCATGATAGATGTTAGATTGTTAATTAATGGTTCAACTTAAGGTGGCAACTTAAATACACATCTGGGTGGATTGAGGCACCTGGAGTACCCAGTGTTGCCTGTATTTTTGGAAATCCCGGAGTACCCGTGTGATCTTCCTATGGACCACCACCCAGGCTCAAAGGGATCATAAGATTATTCATGCTAGAAACTTCCGTGTGCAGCCACAAGCTATTATGGGCTCTAGCATAGTTGAGTAAGTTACGTGAAGCTCTCGAAGATGTAGATCATCAGGTAGTGGGTTGTAGGTTTGGTATGGTCTGCCCGGAGTAGAGAGTTAATGTTTCTGAAAGACTGTGTCTCGGTCATCCGTTTCTCAAACACCATGTAGTGCGAGAAATTCAACAAAGGCGATCGAGTCTTGTGGGGAAAAGTGCGCAAACCTCTGCAAAGTGTACAAACTAATCATGGTTAGCCGTGTACCCGGTTATGGACATCTTGAGTATATGGTTCTTGGATTATCATATTGATCTCATCACGTTACTTAAATAATTTGTTGGGTTAATGATTATTATTTTGGGATTGAGTTGGAGGAACCTTCTCAATATTTTCAACCAACTTTGTAGTTAAATAAAATATATTCCTTTGCTGTAGGGAAAAATTGGCTTTTCACAAAAACATTATAACCATAGAGCCTTTCCACTAGCAAAATATGCATGTAGTGATAGCCTTTATTCATCATTATCCTATGGTGTGAATTTGCCAGTACATTCAATGTACTGACCCTTTGTGGCTGCAATGTCTCATGTTGCAGGAATCTTACGAAGAGTAAGTGATACGTTGGGGTTACGATTTCTACACTCAACTTTGCCATTGGTGTTGATGGGAATCCACAACCTTTGTTACTTCCGCTATATGGATGAGGTAATAGTATTTATGATACTTTATACATGTGATTTACCTATGTTATAAATCCTTGAGTACTGTGTGTGTCAGCATACCGATCCAGGGATGACACGTAAGCACGGAGACTTGACCGTCTGAGGTCGGGTCACTACAAGATGGTATCAGAGGTCATGTTGACTGTAGGATGTGACCCCTAGAAACTGACAAGCCCATAGGGAGGATTTTCTCGACAGCTTCATTTTCAAAAGATCTTTTACCTCTCTTCTCTTCTGAGCTTATTCAAATATTCCCCTTTTAGTGGGACTATACCCCTTTTCCCTTTTGACCACACGAAGATTCGACTGATGAGACCACTCCAAGAAGTACAAGATATTGGACAACTGAGACCATTCGGAATGAAGAGGATTTTACCATACATTATAATAATGGAAACTGCAACGGTTGAAGACTCTGAAGACTAGGAGAATTTGAAGGCCCTGTAGAATTTCTAGATTTGTATGACCTAGGAAGGCACCCCTTATGGAACTTGGCAGACTATGGAAGCTGTCAATACCTGAGATCAAGGTGTATCGGAGAAAGACTGAAACAAGGAGCATGAGAATTCGAAGTTTTGAAAACCATAAGGCAGGAGATATCAATTATGGAAGATATCTCATGGCAATGACAAGGGCAGAAACACAGTTATCCATGGTGTTATCGCTCATTTATGCTATTGTCACCGTGCTGAGTTAAGCATGCATATGCATGGAAGGATTGGATGGTAGAAGGCTGATGGAGCACCTATCAGCAAGACAAAGTTTTAACCTTAGCTGATGTATCGTCAGGATCTGGAGTGTTACATCAAGAAGTTAAGATGGATCTGCAGAAAGTTGTATTTGGCAAGGAAGCATTTTCGTGAAGAACTTAGGACCAAGAAGCTAAAGTAGCCAAGCTAGAGGAGCAAAACCTCGTGATACAGGAGATTCATCAGTAACAGAAAGACAGTAGTACCGTCGTTCATGCCAAGGATGTTGAAACCCAGAAGTTAGGAATGCAGCTCCAGAATACTAAAGGACGTCCCGAGAGACTTCGCGTCAACAGGAATGACCTGGCAAAAAGGATTTGAGAAAGACAAGCACGATCGGAAGTAGCCATCAGAGACATGAACAAGACTTGAATAGTTTGACGACTTTGAAGATTCATTGACCTTTAGAAGACCAAGCCCCTGTTATATACCGACGTTAGATGCGACGTTTGTGAGCTGTCATTTGTTTGATGTTTTTCCGATAGCCACAAGATAAAATCCATCTTTTCAAAACTATTGTTTGCATTGTGTGTATCCCTCTCTATCTCTATTATCCCACCCAAACCCATGGACCCAATAGAGGATGAATGGAGATGAACCCATATTTTTCTGGAACAATAAGTCAATTGGAGACAGACCGATGGATCCAGAACATGGAGGATCACATGGAGAATAACCCTATAGTTGGAAATGATATGATCCAACATGCTCTTCAGTGCTTTGAAGGAGGTGCTGTTACTTGGTAGAGGATGTACCAAACCATCAATGGATGGCAAGGAGTAACCAGTTGGAAGGAATTTAAGTTGACTTTGCTAAAGTCTTGGTTTGTGTCCCAGAAATTGAAGCCTTCTGGAAAGGATATGAAGAAACCCTGTGCATGCAAGCTTTGTGGGGAAATAGGACACAACCATAAAGAAAACAAGGACGAATACCCTCATAAGTGGGGAATTACCAAAGGGGTTAACCAAGGATCTCAGGGAACTTCGCTTGGAGATTGTTCCCAAAGGTTTTGTTGTAGCAATGGAAGTTCAGTCTACATTGTTGGGAAAGATCCGTGAAGACTCAGAAGGATGACAAAGAGATTGCTGAGATAAAAGAGAGGACGAGCAAAGGAAAGGCCAAAGGTTTTCGTAAGGATGAGCACGACACCTTAAGGTTCGAGGACCGTGTATATGTGCCCAATAATGCAAAGATTGGGAATAAAATACTTCAGGAGGCTCATGACTCACCATACTCGATTCACCCTGGAAACACCAAGATGTATTTGGATTTGAAGGAGTGTTTCTGGTGGACTGGTATGAAGAAGGATATTGCGGAGTATGTAGTCGTAGGTGATGTATGCCAGAGCGAGTATAAGCAGAGCATCAGAAACCAGCAGGATTACTACAGCCTATGTCGATACCCGAATGGAAGTGGGATAAGCTTGGCATGGATTTCATCACCGGATTTCCCAGAACCCGATCGGGATATGATTCTATCTAGGTAGTAATTGATTCGCTTGACCAAAGTGGCTCACTTTATCCCAGTGAAAACCACCTATACAAGTGCGAAGTTGGCCAAGATATATTTGACCAGGATCGTATGTCTGCATAGAGTTCCGAGGACCATCGTATCAGATAAAGGAACACAGTTTACCTCAAAGTTTTGGAATCAGCTGCACTAGACTTTGGGTACTAGGCTAGAGTTCAGCATAGCCTTTCATCCGCAGACAAATGGATAGACCGAGAGAGTCAATCAGATTCTGGAGGACATGTTGAGAGCATGTGCGCTAGATTATGGATCTAGTATGGATGATAATCTACCTTACGCGGAGTTCTCATACAACAACAGCTACCAAGCCAGTTTGAAGATGGCCCCTTCTGAAGTTTTGTATGGGAGAAGGAGCCAGACACGTTGATGTGGGATGAAGTTGGAGACCGTCAGTTGTTGGGACCATATGTGATCAAGGAGTTAGAGGAGAATGTTAAGTTGATTCGAGATAGACTGGAGGTAGCTTAGTCCAGGCAGAAGAGTTATGCAGACTCAAAAACGCAAGAAGGTAGTCTATGAAATTGGAGACAGAGCATGTCTTCGTGTGTCCCCTCTTCGAGGAGTTAAATGATTTGGAGTTAAGCGAAAGTTAGCCCCGAGATTTGTAGGACCATACCAAGTTTTGGAGTGTATGGGAAAGTGGCCAGCAAGTTGGAGTCACCCGAAGGACTGTCAGGAGTTCATGATGTGTTTCACATTTCCCAGTTGAGAAAGTGCCATGCAAAGATGGCCAATATTCCCCTGTAAGGACGCTTGACCCTGGAAAGGATAATGATGTTCCACGAAGTGGAGTATGGACTTCATAAGTATACGTTTTTTATCTCGGTATGTGGGATATTCCACGAGGATGAAGAGATAAATTACTATTGGATATAAAGGAGGTATGATGTCGGAAATATGGATCAATGGACACTCCATGATGAGTCTGAGTAATCATGTCCTAGTTTGGTGCCAATAGAAGGAAGGAAGACAGTACAATTGGATGGATTTAAGAATACTAGGAAGTTGGAAGTTGGAATAATGATCAGTTGCCCAATGATAAGTTCAAGGACTACAAGTGATGAGATGGGCCATAACCCACAGGCCCCAGGACCTGCTAAGAAGCAAGCACATTCTTGCTGAAGGAAAAACCCTGGAAGAGATTATGACCTTACCCACCGACGATTTTATAGGAGTAACGCAAAACCTGAGAGATGTGAAGGAACGATAGATGTTTGTTTGGCTTATAGAATCGATGGATTTATCCGAACCTTGGTTTGTCGACAAGAGAAATTATGCAATGCTTGTGAGGATGACCGAGTGTTAGAATGCGAGATTCACTAAACCGTATACAGGGTAATGATTTGGGTGCGGGATCGATTGATCACCATACCGACTTACTCTTATTGTTCACCTTGCTATATGGGATGGTAAATCTGAGTGACTTACCTATAGAAGAGAGACAATGATCAAACCTCGTTTAAACCCTAGAATGGTATAAGAATTTTTCCCTTGTACACGGCAGCTTTTGCCAACCGTAGGTTATACGGTGAGGATCAACCCAGACCCATTTCCTGCAAGAGAAACCATAAATGGTTGACCACCATGAGATATCGATAGTTGATTAGTATTGGCGCCAGACCCGTCAGCTAAGAAGACCCAGTCTCGGAATAACCTTACCAAGATAAAAGGATAGAAGAATTGCGGTAAAGGTTATGCCACTATCGAAAGAGCCCAGATAAGGAATTATCCTAAAGATTTGAGAAGACCGACACTGTTAACAATATGGATGAAGTATATGAGTTTTGATGGAACCGTAACCATGCTTCTAAGGGTGGTAGCACCCCAGACCCCCCGTGTGATGATTGATGGATTTTGAGGAGACCCCCAAACCCTAACCTTTTGCTTGCTAGCCTCTCCGAATCTCGAAGACGAGATTCATTTTAAGGGTGGTAGGTTTGTAACATCCCAAAATTCTAAATTTTGGAATGTTATAATAAATAGATAGTTTTGATTGCTCTGTGATTGATTCACTGAAAGTGAGTGAATTTGAAACTTTTAAAAGTTAAATGAGAGGGAATAAAAGGACTTTCCCAAACTTTCATTCTACATTTTGATCTCCGTGAATTCAAATTCTTTTCACCACAAAAACCCTGGAGAGAAGATGACATGACTTCTTCCATTTATTTAAATAAAAAGGGGTGTTGAAAATATTTGAATTTCATTTGAAAATATTTCCAATTCTGAAACTTTATGCAACTCAATGATTTTCACGAGAGAAGATAAAATGACTTCTTCAAATTATATGAAATATGAGTTAGGAGTTTAAAAGGATCAAATTCAAGGTCCTTTTGGAAATTATTTTCAATTTGGAGTTATTTGGGTTTTATTCAAATTATTTTTCTCCAAAAATAAAATATATGGAAAATAGGGTAACATGATTCCCTACAATAGAAAATTGGAGAGAAATAAATTTGAAATCATTTTGGTATTTTTAAAATGCTTTTTATTGGATTTTAATAGAGCAGTAGCACTCTTTGAATTATTTGAATTTTTCTGGATTTTATTTGACCTTACAAAAATGTTCACGTTGTGGATATTCTTTTTCTGAAAATTTGGATATATTATATGCCTATATAATATTTTCGTTTATTTTGTTTTTTTAATTTTAGTTTGTCTGGTCAAATGTTAAAAAAACAAATCTTCGCCGACTGGGCCGGCCCAGCCAGCCCACCCCCGCTCGACCCGGAGCGCCGCTCGGTCTCCCGAGCTAGCACAGGAGCGCCGCCGCCGCCATGGACGCCGTGCGCCGCCCGGGCTCCTCATGCCCCCTTCTCCACGCAAGCCCTCGCCCCCCTCTATATAAGCTAGCACCGCTGTCGCCCGCTCTCTCCTCACGCCGCCGCCGCACTTCTCGTTCGCCGCGCCGCGGCTGCATCTCGCCGGAGCCACCGCCTCGCCTGCTCCCGTCGCTGCTCCGCCAGCACCGCTGCCTCGCGCCGCCTCGCCTGCTCCCGCCGCTGTCGCCTTGCCCCGCCGTCTGCAGCGCCGCCCGCGCCGTGCAGCCCCATCACGAACTCATCGAAGCCGCCGCCGCCCGCTGTTCGCTGTCCCGCCAGCGGTTTTCTCCGCCTAAACCGCCGAGCCGGCCGAACCGGTAAAACCACCAAAACCCTAGATCCGGATTATTTTCTCTTTAGTTTTTCTTCGGTTTTTCTTTTATCCGCTTTTATTATTTTAGTTAGGACATTTAGAGAATGTTCGCTAGGTTAGGTCTTAGCAGCGAACGGTTTCGTTCATTAGGTTATGTTAGCGAGCGTTCGCTCGATATGATTTTTTCTTTTTTCTTTTTAGTTTTCGGTCAGGGACCTATTCATGATGAATTTTCTTACAGATTAGTCCCTCTGCTTCAAACAATCACTACTTTTTACCAGTGTATCCAAATCCAACGAAACCAACGCTCACGTCTTCGTTATGATCTCCTCTATCCAGTAAAACAACTTAAACATGTTTTTGAAAGTTTTAAATTTTTAATTAGACCAGATTTGAATTCAATCTTCGTTTGATCATAACTTGAGTTTCTTAGCTCCGTTTGAGTTGATTCTTTTTGCAAATCGAAGCTCTTGACCTAAACTTTCTGATAAGGCCAAATTCATATAATTTTGGTACTGTTAGAAATTGTTTTATGTTGCAAGAGTTATTTGCTTGGTTTTGGTGTTTTCCAAATCGTCTTCTTCGTTCTTTCTGATTTGTTGAGTGATTGCTTATGTGTGGTTCTATTGCTTGCGTACGATAGATTGACCGGAGTGTGACGAGTAGAACTATCAAGAGTTATGAGTGCGAATCATCTTCATCAACATTGCAGGCAAGTTCACACTTTGATCATATCCCTTTCATACCCAGTTTTTATGCATTAGTTTTGCCCTCAAACATTGCATGGTTAGGACTTGTTAACATGTGGGTTGGGAAGTAGTTGATAAGGTAGAACCTATTGCCCTGTTAGATTCAAACCCTTGGGAGTTACTTCTACGCGTTGCTTATATTTCTATGCTATGCTCGTAGATGTGGTTTGGGTGAGTGAAATCCATGATAGATGTTAGATTGTTAATTAATGGTTCAACTTAAGGTGGCAACTTAAATACACATCTGGGTGGATTGAGGCACCTGGAGTACCCAGTGTTGCCTGTATTTTTGGAAATCCCGGAGTACCCGTGTGATCTTCCTATGGACCACCACCCAGGCTCAAAGGGATCATAAGATTATTCATGCTAGAAACTTCCATGTGCAGCCACAAGCTATTATGGGCTCTAGCATAGTTGAGTAAGTTACGTGAAGCTCTCGAAGATGTAGATCATCAGGTAGTGGGTTGTAGGTTTGCTATGGTCTGCCCGGAGTAGAGAGTTAATGTTTCTGAAAGACTGTGTCTCGGTCATCCGTTTCTCAAACACCATGTAGTGCGAGAAATCCAATGGAGGCGATTGAGTCTTGTGGGGAAAAGTGTGCAAACCTCTGAAGAGTGTACAAACTAATTATGGTTAGCCGTGTCCCCGGTTATGGACATCTTGAGTATCTGGTTCTTGGATTATCATATTGATCTCGTCACGTTACTTAAATAATTTGTTGGGTTAATGATTATTATTTTGGGATTGAGTTGGAGGAACCTTCTCAATATTTTCAACCAACTTTGTAGTTAAATAAAATATATTCCTTTGCTGTAGGGAAAAATTGGCTTTTTGCAAAAACATTATAACCATAGAGCCTTTCCACCAGCCAAATATGCATGTTGTGATAGCCTTTATTCATCATTATCCTATGGTGTGAATTTGCCAGTACATTCAATGTACTGACCCTTTGTGGCTGCAATGTCTCATGTTGCAGGAATCTTACGACAAGTAAGTGATACGTTAGGGTTATGATTTCTACACTCAACTTTGCTGTTGGTGTTGATGGGAATCCACAACCTTTGTTACTTCCGCTATATGGATTGAGGTAATAGTATTTACGATACTTTATACATGTGATTTACCTCTGTTATAAATCCTCGAGTACTGTGTGTGTTAGCATACCGATCCAGGGATGACACGTAAGCACAGAGACTTGACCGTCTGAGGTCGGGTCGCTACATAGAGTTTTGAAGAATTTCAAAATGGATCAGTCAAATAAAGGGTTCTTGCCTGTGTTACAAGGTGTGAAGTTGAGTCAGACTCAATGCTTGACCACTTCAGAAGATAGAGAGAAAATGAAAGTCATTCCCTATACATTAGCCATAGGTTCTATCATGTATGCAATGTTGTGTACTAGACCTGATGTGTGCCTTGCTATAAGTTTAGCAGGGAGGTATCAAAGTAATCCAGGAGTGGATCATTGGACAGCGGTCAAGAACATCTTGAAATACCTGAAAAGGACTAAGTATATGTTTCTCATTTATGGAGGTGACAAAGAGCTTGTCGTAAATGGTGACGTCGATGCTAGCTTTGACACTGATCCGGATGACTATAAGTCACAAACCGGATACGTATTTATATTGAATGGTGGAGCTGTCAGTTGGTGCAGTTCCAAGCAAAGCGTCGTGGTGGGATCTACATGTGAAGCGGAGTACATAGCTGCTTCGGAAGCAGCAAATGAAGGGGTCTGGATGAAGGAGTTCATATCCGATCTACGTGTAATACCTAGTGCATCGGGTCCAATGAAAATCTTTTGTGACAATACTGGAGCAATTGCCTTAGCGAAGGAATCCAGATTTCACAAGAGAACCAAACACATCAAGAGACGCTTCAACTCCATCCGCGATCAAGTCAAGGAGGGCGACATAGAGATTTGCAAAATACATACGGATCTAAATGTTGCAGACTGTTGCTTAAGCCTCTTCCACGAGAAATACATGATCAACACCAAGACTCCATGGGTGTTAGAATCATTACAATGTAATCTAGATTATTGACTCTAGTGCAAGTGGGAGGCTGAAGGAAATATGCCCTAGAGGCAATAATAAAGTGGTTATTTATATTTCCTTATATCATGATAAATGTTTATTATTCATGCTAGAATTGTATTGACCAGAAACTTGATACATGTGTGAATACATAGACGAAACAAAGTGTCCCTAGTATGCCTCTACTTGACTAGCTCATTAATTAAAGATGGTTAAGTTTCCTAACCATAGACATGTGTTGTCATTTGATGAACGAGATCACATCATTAGGAGAATGATGTGATGGACAAGACCCATCCGTTAGCTTAGCATAATGATCGTTAAGTTTTATTGCTATTGCTTTCTTCATGACTTATACATATTCCTTTGACTATGAGATTATGCAACTCCGAATACCGGAGGAACACCTTGTGTGCTATCAAACGTCACAACGTAACTGGGTGATTATAAAGATGCTCTACAGGTGTCTTCGAAGGTGTTTGTTGGGTTGGCATAGATCGAGATTAGGATTTGTCACTCCGAGTATCGGAGAGGTATCTCTGGGCCCTCTCCGTAATGCACATCATGATAATCCTTGTAAGCAATGTGACTAATTAGTTAGTTACGGGATGATTCATTATAGAACGAGTAAAGAGACTTGCCGGTAACGAGATTGAACTAGCTATGAGGATACCAACGATCGAATCTCGGGCAAGTAACATACCGATGACAAAGGGAATAACGTATGTTGTCATTGCGGTTTGACCGACAAAGATCTTCGTAGAATATGTAGGAACCAATATAGCATCCAATTTCTGATGTTGGTTATTGATTGGAGATGTGTCTCGGTCATGTCTACATAGTTCTCAAACCCGTAGGGTCCGCCGCTTAACGTTCGATGACAATTTTTATTATGAATTCTGTGTTTTGGTGACCGAAGATTGTTCGGAGTCCCGGATGAGATCACGGACATGACGAGGAGTCTCGAAATGGTCGAGAGGTAAATATTGATATATTGGATGATGGTATTCGGACACCGAAATGGTTTTAGAGTGGTTTGGATATTTATCGGAGTACCGAGGGGTTACCGGAACCCCCCGGGGAAAGTAATGGGCCAACATGGGCCATAGGGGAGAGAGAGGGCAGCCCACAAGGGGTGGTGCACCCCCCCATGGGCAGTTCGAATTGGACAAGGGGAGGGGGCGCGCCCCCTTTCCTTCTCCCTCTCCCTCTCCTTCCCCTTTCCCCCTCCGAAAGAAAGGAAGGGGGCGACTAGGACTAGGAGTCCTAGTGGGTTCCCCCCACTTGGCGCGCCCCCTAGGGCCGGCCTCCTCCCTCTCCTCCTTTATATACATTGGCAGGGGGCACCCCAAAGCACATCAATTGTTCTCTTAGCCGTGTGCGGTGCCCCCCTCCACAGTTTACTCCTCCGGTCATATTGTCGTAGTGCTTAGGCGAAGCCCTACGCGGATCACATCACCATCACCGCCACCACTCCGTCATGCTGATGAAACTCTCCCTCTACACTTTGCTGGATCAAGAGTTCGAAGGACGTCATCGAGCTGAACGTGTGCTGAACTCGGAGGTGTCGTACGTTCGGTGCTTGATCGGTTGGATCGCGAAGATGTTCGACTACATCAACCGCATTAAGCTAACGCTTCCTCTTTCGGTCTACGAGGGTACGTGGACACACTCTCCCCCTCTCATTGCTATGCATCTCCTAGATAGATCTTGTGTGATCGTAGGTAATTTTTTGAAATTGCATGCTACGTTCCCCAACAACAACATGTTGTCATCAATTACCAGAAATAGGGAGATTGAAAGTGCAATTATGCCATTACTCATATTTTGGTATTAGTGACATATACTTGCAAGGGACCAACATGCTTTCTAAGTAAACACTGGTATGCGTCGGTGCTATACAAATGGTTTTTAACCCCTTTCTGCGATGACATTTGGAACCGTCGCCAAGTGAGTGTGGGCGATAGGGGGGTCCTTCCCACACGACCCAGAAACCATCGGGGATAGGCCATCCTGGGACACAAGCTGGGGAAAAATGAGCTCGTGTGCAATCGGGCAAGGCATCGAAACCCAATCATTTCCGTTCATATGTACATCGCACACGGTGAATCCCAGAAAAACATTTCCGTTCGTATGTATATCACACACAGTCAATCCAAGGAATACGTTTCCGTTCTTATGTACGTCCCACACAGTCACTCCAGGGAAAACGTTTTTGTTCGTCTGCACATCCCACATAGGTTTATTTATAGGCTTGTGTGATAGGTGTAACTATCACACACGCTCTACCTTGGTTAAAACTTTGCTTTTATCAACTACATCACACACGACTTGATGAAGAAAACTATGTGGCATTGGGCTATCCATCACAAGCGCTTTTACTGCTAGAACCATTTGCAAAGTTCCATGACACATTTAGCAGGTTTATTAGTTTACAATTAATAATTCCAGTATTACGCAAATTCACATTTCATATCGAATAGTTGTTTGCCAATTTCATATCAGGCAGATAAATATATTTTAACATCATAGTACGATAGCTACCCGAAAACATCACAGTACAACATATAGCTAGTTCAACTTCATAAGAACAATATTAGAACAATATATTCATTTCCCTAATTGAGATCATCCAGGCTTGTCTTATATATCTAGCTCTGCTTTCAGTTCAGTAAGAACCTGTTTTGCACTGGCCAACTGGAAAAGTGCCTCCTCATTTGCCAACACCATCTTAGCAAAGTCTAATTTAAAAAATCTAAGCTCATTCTCCACCTTCCTCTTTTTATCCCGCATCTTCAAATATTCTTCAGCGTTGAAAATACTTTCTCTAAGCCTACCTATGTTCTCTTACTCATACATGCTCCAGAGCTTTGCTAGGCACATCTTCAAAGACTGTGGCCACTCTTGATCAACCCACTCCAAGTAAGAACACTTTTGTTCATCCTATACTATTTAAAACTAGATCAGTAACAATTGTAGGGGAAATGGGTTTATAGCAACATAGAAAATCACCAATGCTTATTTTGAAAAACTGAAGAAACATGTTAATTATGACATATCTTCTCAAAAACATCAATGTGCAAATAAATTAATTGCTACTGAGACAACAACCAAATTCTGAAACATCAGAAGCTATAATTAACTACAACAATGCTACAAGTTCGTACTCATGTACAATAAATAACAAATTGAACATTTTATGAGGAAGGTAAATATAACTACAACAGCATAGCGACAGTGTTTGGATGACTGAAAAATGATACTAACAGGTGTGTACATGCACAAATTTATTAACATAGAACTAATAGCACTAAGGCCGTCCACTATGTATGCCAAAACTGGTGTAAAGACAACTGTTGCTACATCTCGCACCAGTGCCCTGCACTGGCGAGCCGATGCAGCGGAAAAAAATCAGGGACCGGACTCCGGAGCACCTAGTTGCTCCGATGCCCAGTTCCTTCGTACCATACAGATTTAGTATTTTACTGCTTGGGTGGTCGGATGTGTGGACCAAAGTTGGCTGCACAAACTGCTGAAGTGGTGCCAAATATTTTTCTAATGGCACCGCTAATGAGATAGCAACAATTTTAGATACTAGGTACAAACTGTGACACTGTCTTAGGATGCGTTTGGTTGAAGGTGTGGTATGAATGGGTTGGGACCGTGACAGTGTCTGAATCACATCTAACAAATGATTTGTAACAATAAAAGAGGGTCTAACCTTCTCTGCACTTGCCAAAAACTTCCTCCCACTATCCACAGATTCAAACACAACTAGCTTCACGCATGGAGATTGATGGTGACAACGAGCAGATAGATCTTTAGCTACCCCGCTCCATTCGTTGCCACTGATGGTCGTAGGGAGCTACAAGAGGAAGAAATGACTCAAATTGACCGCCGGGTAAAAATCCTTCATTCCAAGTCATAGCCCGTGAGAGAGAAGAGAGGCATACCCGGGTGGTGAAGGAGTCGTTGGAGGAGGAGGAACCACTGGAGAGGTCTTTGAAGAAGGCCATGGCGACCCCGGCGGTAGGATGCGAGATGGCGAGAGCGAGGAAGCGACTATAGCTTAGGGAGGAAGGAAGGGGCAAACAGGGGAAATGTGACTTGTGGTCGGGGAGAAAAGGGGGTGGGGAAGGGGAGGGGGTATATATTTTGGTGATAGGCCAAAATTTTGGAAATGTGGAGGAAAACTTTGCGCGCGGTGCCGTTGGACCATTCACTTTGAACGATTGTGTGCATCGCAAACGATTCTTCTGCTTTACATGCATGGGGTGAGTTTGACAATTCAAATTTTGGTGGAAATTTCCCCGGGTGCATCATTGCATAATTTAACATTGCTTGCTAATTTGGGCACACAAAAGAGCGTACAGCAGACAGACCACACTTACTGAATCGAGCAAGTTTAGTAATTAAACAGAGCTAGTTGACCTAAACATTGCTCTAACAAAAGGCCAGCATTAAAAACAAAGCCTAACTACGCATAATTTTAACAAATCCGACGCATCGCCGGCCTATGCATCGCCGGTGTGAGATGAGACGTCGATGAGTTGTCCCGGTGACATGTCGTCGTTGGTGGACTCCGCGTCCCCCTACTGATGTCGACCGCGTCCTCGTGCTCGTCCTCGTCCTCGGTGCTGCCCTCAAGGTTGTAGTACTCGTAGTAGTGGCTGCGCCAGAGCTCGTGTTGGCACTCCACCACCAATTCCTCGATGGACAGACTCTTCTCTACCTCAACCTCGGCCACACGCAACTCCTCCTGGCGCTCCTCGATCTCCGCCGCCTCCTGCATCTCCAGCTCCCGCTCGGCGACCTTATGAGGAAGCAGGTGCTCCCTAGCCACCGCCGCCTTTTCGGACGTGGGTTGCATGCTGGATTCCGAGGTGGCCTGGAATATCTTGGTGTGTGCATCCTCGATCTTGGCGTGGATGGCCTCGACCCGGACCAGGGCGACATCGGTGGCACGGACGGCAGCTCGAGCGCTCTCGGCGTTTGCAGCCGCCGTCGCAGCAGCTGCTATAGCCGTCTCGGCTACTTCAGCTTCCCTGTCGGCTGCCGCAGCCGCCCTCTCAGCGAAGTGGCTGCGCTTAATGCGGATGCAGCAACACTCTTGGCGTAGGTGGTGGCGCTCTCGGTGCAGGCGGCAGCACTCGAGGGGGACGCGACCATCGTACGGGCCTTCATGTGACGCCCCGAGACCGACGCCCCAGGTGTCTTCCAGTTATTCGTTGTTGTTGCCTTGTCATTTGCTTGCGTGTCGCATCTTGTCATGTCGTCATGTGCATTGCATCATCATGTTTTCAAAACTTGCATCCGTCCCAGTATCCTCATTCTGTCCGTTGTCCATTCTGAGCCCAGACACACTTGCACGCGCCCGCGGCACGTCCGAAATATTATTTTATAAGTGGCTGGAAAATGTTCTCGGAATGGGTTGAAAGTTGGCGTGTGGTGTAGTTTTGTTGTCAGTAGACCGCCTGCCAAGTTTCATCGCATTCGGAGTTCGTTTGATGCCTCAACGGATAACTATAGCGGCATTATAGCCGGTCTAACGTCGGACGTTTTCGGTCTCCGGAAACTGCTGTCGGGCCTCTCTCTCTCCTCTCTTCTCAGCCATTTGCCTTCTGCACAGCCCACCAGCAGCCCACCTACCCCTTCTCCTGTCCGGAGCCGTCCGATGGTGATCGCACGGTCCGAAAACCCCACTTGACCCCTCAAACCCTAGCCCTAGCTATAAAAGGAAGCATCCCCTTCCATTTTTGGTAGCAGACAACTCCTTCCTCGAAAACCGCACGCTGCCAGCCTCTTCCCACCTTTCTCCTCATTTTCCCCGCCGGCCTAAGCCCTCTCCGCCACTTGTCGCCGCCAGCACCACCCAGCGTCGCCGCCACGTCAGCAGCGTCGCCACGCTCAGCCAACCACACCTCGCCACTTGTCCTCTTCACACCCCACTTCGCCATAGCCCTCAGGGCCCATCTGAGGCCCGCCCAAGCCCATCTGGGTCCGAGCCTCCGCCGCCGCTCGAGTGTTCCCGTTCCCGATCTGGATCGAGGGAGGAGCCCTCGATCCCGAGCTCCTCCGCATCGCACCTTCAACCGCCGGCCACCGCGGCATCGCCGGACCTCACCGCCTCGACGCCGGCGTCCTGCAGGTCGGGCGCTTCCCCGTCCTCCCTTACTACTTCTTCTCCTTTCTCTCTTCCTCCCTCACCCGAATCTCTCACCTCTCTCTGCCCGTGGACAGGCACCACCGCCGGAGTGCCGCACCTCGCCGTCCCGTGGCCGGCCAGCCTCGTCGTTGCTGGAAACGGGTCGGCCGCCCACAGATCCGGTTGCCCCTTCGCCCCACCACCGTCTCTGACCTTCCCCATCGTCCTGCGACATCACCGGACCACCACGGCAACGCCGCACGCCGGCGTTGACCGCTGCCTTGCTCGTGGCCCAGATCCACTACAAGCCAGCACGTCCAGGCTGCCCCATCACCCTAGTGGGCCTCGCGTTGACCTCGCTCGGCGCCAAGGCCCAGTCGCCCGTGCCCTGCTGCAGCCTTAGCCCACCAGATCCGCTGGCCCAAGGCCCACGAGGTGAGCACAAGCCAGCCCATACATGTTTGCTTATGTGACGCCCTGGGCGCTGAATCAACATCGGATGGCTCCCTGACTTAGGAGCCCCTGGTAATCAGTTGATAATCAGAGCCTTCTTGTAGAGAACTTGACACTTAACTTAATTAAAATGAATCAACCGCGTGTGTAGCCGTGATGGTCTCTTTTTGGCGGAGTCCGGGAAGTGAACACGGTTCTCGTGTTATGGTTGAACGTAAGTAGTTTCAGGATCACTTCTTGATCACTTATAGTTCATGACTGTGCTTTGCTTCTCTTCTCGCTCTCATTTGCGTAAGTTAGCCACCATATATGCTAGTGCTTGCTGCAGCTCCACCTCACTACCTTTTCCACCCATAAGCTTAAATAGTCTTGATCGCGAGGGTGTGAGATTGCTGAGTCCCCGTGACTCACAGATTACTTCCAAAACCAGATGCAGGTGCCGATGATGCCAGTGCAGGGGACGCGACCGAACTCAAGTGGGAGTTCGACGAGGATTCTGGACGTTACTATGTTTCCTTTCCGACGATCAGTAGTGGAGCCCAGTTGGGGCGATCGGGGATCTATGCATTTGGGGTTGTCTTTTTTTTTGGTTCCGTAGTCGGACCTTGATTGTATTCTGGATGATGTAATGCTATATTTTATGTATTGTGTGAAGTGGCGATTGTAAGCCAACTCTTTATCCCTTTCTTATTCAGTACATGGGATGTGTAAAGATTACCCCTCTTGCGACATGCCTACTATGCGGTTATGCCTCTAAGTCGTGCTCGACACGTGGGAGATATAGCCGCATCGTGGGTGTTACAAGTTGGTAATCAGAGCCTTCCCCGACTTAGGAGCCCCCTGCTTGATCGAATCGCTGACGTTGTTGAGTCTAGAAAATGTTTTGAGTCTTATAGGATTATATATATCGGAGAGTAGGATTCTTTTTACTCCTCAGTCCCTTCGTCGCTCTGGTGAGGCCTCCTGACGTAGAGTTTTGACTCTTCTCTTCTCAAATTTCACAATTTTTTTAGGATCACGCGGGTATCTTGGAATCGTTCCGATGGTTTTGTGACGAGAACATTGTTCTTGGTGCCTCCTTACATTTAGGGGTTGTGGCAGTGTTCCGGGTAGTTGAGCTCCGAGGTGTTGTCGTCACAATTTTATCGTTGCAGTTCTATAATACCTGAGTTCGCCGACATCGAAAATCTCTTTTATCCAGTTGTTGGTGAGATAACCTCGACGCCACCCAGTACTGGGGTGGGAGTTCGGGAGTATTGCCATAACTCGTATAACGGATACTTTTCGAAGGTTGAGGTAAATGATTTCCGAAGGTTTCTTGGTTATGTGTTGAAGGATGGATACAGCTGGATGTAGGATTTGCTAGTTTTGGGTGAGATATTATGCTTCCCCTGTATCCCCAACACCTGATTGCATAACCAGAAAGTTTCGGGAGTTTATAAGTGGGAATTCAAGTAGCTCCTAGGATATCTTTCCGACAGATGTATGATATGAAATTGGGGTTCGACGTCTAGTGGTCCGCCTATCCACGGTTGGTTTTAAAGTGGTCTCGTTATGTTTTAGGGATGACTTGGCTATGCTGACTCGGGGACGCTTTGTATGTCATGTGCACTGCCGTGTACATGATGGTGCTATACGATCAAGCCCGTGTGGGCCCCACCACGAAAACTTCGGACAAAATCTCTATCATCTGTTTCCTCCGGCTTATTCTGCAAGCCAATCCTTTGTTGTTGTTTTGATTGTGGTATTTGAGTTGCTTCGAAGTCAAATGTTGATTCCATACCTTTCCTAAGCGGTGTTCTCATATTTCTATGTGAATACTAATCTTTCATGATAATCGAGATTGTCATGTCAATCCTTTTCAACCGGCGTGTTTCTCTTCAAGTGGATCCGATCATCTCAACATCCGCAAGATCAACTCAAAGTCTTCTCAACGTTATTTGTTTCACCCGTCCCAAGTCGCCTTTGTTTTCCCACCCTCCCACCCTTTTTCTTCAAGGACTCAGATTTCTTAATCAAGTATCCTTTTATTGATGGGAAGTCTCTCCATTCTTTTCCGTGAATATTCTTACGGTGGTTCTCATGAAGATGCTCTACAAGTTCATCATTCTTCACTCTTTTCTTATCCGGTGGATCCAACTCAAGCTATCAGTGTTGATCGTATTCCTTTCCTCGTTTCAAGGTTTTCTCATGCCGACGCACCTCTTAATCATCCACCTCTTTCTATTTTTGTATCCGGAGTGCTGAAGATATCTTAGAAGATTTGTGTCTCCATTATTAATCCGTTCAAGATATCTCAAGGTTGTTATCTCATTCAAGTCATTTAATTCAACCGGTGCAATCTCTCTTTTCAAGTAATCTTTTCAATGGAGTTTCTCT
The DNA here is from genome assembly GCF_003073215.2 of Triticum urartu. NCBI lineage: Eukaryota > Viridiplantae > Streptophyta > Magnoliopsida > Poales > Poaceae > Triticum > Triticum urartu. Next base: position 289,796,628 of record NC_053022.1, read on the forward strand.
TGAGTGGGCCCTAACCCACAGGTCTTTTCCCAGGATCTTACCTAACTCTTCTAATTTTCCCGGAGTTATTTTCAAATTCATTTCAAAGTTCGACGTAAGAATGAATTATCATCAGTCAAATGTCTTTATCCAAGATCTTTCAAATTCTTTTCATCGTTGGCTCAACCTTTTCGCTTTTGATAGTCCCAGAGTGTCTAAACAATTCACGGTGGTGTATATCATCATCATTCTCAACATTTGAAGACCGAAGAAGAGTTTATCTGAAATCTTGGTCCATTCTCTCAGAGATACGTGGTTCTAGATTGATGCCATCCTCTCATAATTGTTTTCGATTGTGAGAATTCTTTTCACCTATCTGGAGCAATTCAAGATTCTTTTCAGTTTGATTCTCCAGAGCCCATCATCTCAGAATTATTCGTTCCAGCTTTCAGCTCCCGTTCTCCAAATCTTACCGGTGCATCATTCAAGTATTATCTAATAAGTTCGTGATCTCTTTGTTCTATTGTATCAAATTCCCTCAAGTATCTTCATTCATTCTCAAACTCTTCCCGGTGTTTCCTTATTTTTTTCTTTGTTCATGGTCAATGCTTACGGAGGTTAATTCAAGATTCCTTTTCCTTTGTTAACATATCAATTCATTCTTTATTTCCAAATCCCACCGATGGATCCATCAAGACCTTACCAAGTTTTGCTATATCTCTTCAATGTTTTCAAGAATAATAAGTAGTATGACAATTCCGTTGCTTGTCATCAATTTAATTGATGAAGGATTTCTTAATGTAATTCTTTTTCTTGCTTCACCCAAGTTATTAATTCCTTATTCCGGAGGTTCATCAAATTATGGGTTTCAATTGGTTCATCTTTTCTTTTCCTGGAATTACAAGCTCTCATCATCACGAAGATCCATCTAATCATTGCAAGGCTTCAACCTTATTATTTTCATCCTTCATTTCATTTGATCATTATTTTATTACCAGAGTTCTTCATGGAGGCTCAACATGGTGGTTCGTCAAGGATTCTTTTCATTCTTCAATTGTTCTTGAAGATTTCTATCAGAGTTATGATACACCAAGCTATACTCTAAAATAAACATGGTGTTCAACACATGTCTTGTTTTGAAGAGTTCAAGCATTCTTCATCTTGCATTCCGAAGTGCAATTATTTCTACCTTATCTTTTGAGGTGGTTTTATGTCATTCTTGACAATTTCCCTTCATGTTTCATGATTCAAAAGTTGTCAGGAATGAGATAGCTAAACACATCAATTTCTTCAAGCATGAACTCTTCTCAATCCATCAATCTCTTTGTTGGAGTTATCTTGAGTTATATTTCACCTAAAGCCTATCATAAGGATGGTTGCGATTTAGGTGCTTATGAATGATCCAATCTTCTCCTTCCCATCTTGGTGAAGAAGTTCATCATCTCTTCATTGTCCTCTATCAATCACTTTTTTCGGTGGCAGAATTTCAGCACAGTTTTGAGATGTTTTCCATAAGCCCACAACAAGCTTACTCTTTCCGTTGTTGGTTTTCCAACAACTCCGTTCAATCCTTCTCCTGAAAGGTGTTTTCCAAGCTAATTTGTGGCAGAAGTTGTCATTTTCTTCTCATTTCTTTCCTTGCCAATGTTTCAACTTCTATTCTTTCGTTCTAGAGGCATGGTGATGTTTCTCTCTTCATCCTATCATCTCGTTTTTCCAAGTTCATATTCTATTCCTTCCATGTCGAACCGGAGTGTTGTCATAATTGATCCCTATCATTCCTTGGACATCTTGTTTCTACCAAAGTGCTTGAATGTACTTTTAGTCCATTGCAACCCTTTTTCTTATGTCTTCAAACCTACAAGGTTCTAGTAATGTTCCTTGTTCCTCTTTTCTAACGGAGTGTTTTCAACTTTGTTCATCTTCTTTGTTTTCTTCTTTAAATTGGTTCAACCTCTCAAGGTTCATGGTTTCACTCGTTTTTCAAAGAAGCAACTTAGTTTTAACTCTTCTCTTTCCTCTTTCATTTCTCTCCGGTGCCATCCTAGATCTTGGGACGAGATCCTCTCATAGTAGTGGAGTGTTGTGACGCCCCGAGACCGACGCGCCAGGTGTCTTCCAGTTATTTGTTGTTGTTGCCTTGTCATTTGCTTGCGTGTCGCATCTTGTCATGTCGTCATGTGCATTGCATCATCATGTTTTCAAAACTTGCATCCGTCCCAGTCTCCTCATTCTCTCTGTTGTCCGTTCTGAGCCCAGACACACTTGCACGCGCCCGCGGCAGGTCCGAAATATTATTTTATAAGTGGCTTGAAAATGTTCTCGGAATGGGTTGAAAGTTGGTGTGCGGTGTTGTTTTGTTGTTAGTAGACCGCCTGCCAAGTTTCATCGCATTCGGAGTCCGTTTGACGCCTCAATGGATAACTATAGCGACATTATAGCCGGTCTAACGTCGGACGTTTTCGGTCTCCGGAAACTGCTGTCGGGCCTCCCTCTCTCCTCTCTTCTCAGCCATTTGCCTTTTGCACAGCCCACCGGCAGCCCACCTACCCCTTCTCGCGTCTGGAGATGTCCGATGGTGATCACATGGTCCGAAAACCCCACTTGACCTCTAAAACCCTACCCTAGCTATAAAAGGAAGCCTCCCCTTCCATTTTTGGCAGCAGACAACACCTTCCTCGAAATCGCACACCGCCAGCCTGTTCCCACATTTCTCCTCGTTTTCCCCGCCGGCCGAAGCCCTCTCCGCCACTTGTTGCCGCCAGCACCACCCAGCGCCGCCGCCACGTCAGTAGCGTCGCCGCGCGCAGCCAACCACTCCCCGCCACTTGTCCTCTTCGCGCCCCACTTCGCCGCGTCCCTCAGGGCCCATCTGAGGCCCGCCCGAGCCTATCTGGGTCCGAGCCTCCGCCGCCGCTCGAGTGTTCTAGTTCCCGATCTGGTCGAGGGAGGAGCCCCTCGATCCCGAGCTCCTCCGCGTCGCACCTTCAACCGCCGGCCACCGCGGCATCGCCGGACCTCACCGCCTCGACGCCGGCGTCCCGCTGGTCGGGCGCTGCCCCGTTCTCCCTTACTGCTTCTTCTCCTTTCTCTCTTCCTCCCTCACCCAAATCTCTCACCTCTCTCTACCCGTGGACAGGCACCACCGCCGGAGTGCTGCACCTCGCCGTCCCATCGCCAACCAGCCTTGTCGTTGCTGGAAACGGGCCGGCCGCCCCCGGATCCGGTTTCCCCTTCGCCCCGCCATCGTCTCTGACCTTCCCCGCCGTCATGCGACATCACCGGACCACCACGGAAACGCCGCACGCCGGCGTTCACCGCTGCCTTGCTCGTGGCCCAGATGTTTGGTTAAATTTGCTCCTATGCCATGTGAAAATGATTTATTTCATAACTAATTAACTGTAGCTCCGAATTTAATAAACTTTATATGTAAATGGGGTAGAAAAATGCCTAGTTTAACATGGTGGCTTTACTTTGCATGTTTAACAACTATAAAATATGGTTTCGGGCAGAACAGTACCAAACCTAAAATATGCATATGGGGATTTACCGGAATTGTTGTTCGTTGTTTCCGGCCTCATGTAAACTTGCCTAGATAGGTAGTTTTGTTGTGCTTCACCCCTTGTCTTGTTAATCAACATTTAATATTGTTGGGTACATAAACGAGATCGAACTAAATAACTTGAATGTGGTGTTCCATCAATATGCAACTCGTTGCATATTGAGCTCCACTTAACTTGTAGTGTTGTTTGTGCACTTTGCAATACCATGCTTCATTAAACCGGACATGCATCATACTTGGTTGTGCATCATGCCATGTTTATGTGATGGTTATTTACTATGTTGTTTGCTTCTTGCGTTAGCTTTGGTTTCGTTCCGGGGTTTTCTTCCATGTTGGAACATGGATATGTTGGGATATCACAATATCTCTTATTTAATTAATGCATCTATATACTTGGTAAAGGGTGGAAGGCTCGGCCTTATGCCTGGTGTTTTGTTCCACTCTTACCGCCCTAGTTTCCATCATACCGGTGTTATGTTCCTTGATTTTGCGTTCCTTAAATAGTTGGGTGTTATGGGGACCCCTTGACAGTTCGCTTTGAATAAAACTCCTCCAGCAAGGCCCAACCTTGGTTTTACCATTTGCCTCACCACCACCTACCCTTCCCTCGGGTCGGCCAACCCGAGGGTCATCTTTATTTTAAGCCCCCCAGGCCAATGCTTGTCTAAGTGTTGGTCCAAACCGAGTAGACTGCGGGGCCACCTCGGGGAAACTTGAGGTTTGGTTTTACTCATAGAATGTCTCATCCGGTGTTGCCCTGAGAACGAGATATGTGCAGCTCCTATCGGGATGTCGGCACATCGGGCGGTCTTGCTGGTCTTGTTTTACCATTGTCAAAATGTCTTGTAACCGGGATTCCGAGTCTGATCGGGTCTTCCTGGGAGAAGGAATATCCTTCGTTGACCGTGAGAGCTTGTGATGGGCTAAGTTGGGACACCCCTGCAGGGTTTTGAACTTTCGAAAGTCGTGCCCGCGGTTATGGGAAGATGAGAATTTGTTAATATACGGTTGTAGAGAACTTGACACTTAACTTAATTAAAATGAATCAACCGCGTGTGTAGCCGTGATGGTCTCTTTTCGGTGGAGTCCGGGAAGTGAACACGGTTCTCGTGTTATGCTTGAACGTAAGTAGTTTCGGGATCACTTCTTGATCACTTCTAGTTCACGACCGTGCTTTGTTTCTCTTCTCGCTCTCATTTGCGTAAGTTAGCCACCATATATGCTAGTGCTTATTGCAGCTCCACCTCACTACCTTTTCCTACCCATTAAGCTTAAATAGTCTTGATCGCGAGGGTGTGAGATTGCTGAGTCCCCGTGACTCACAGATTACCTCCAAAACTAGGTGCAGGTGCCGATGATGCTAGTGCAGGGGACACGACCGAACTGAAGTGGGAGTTTGACGAGGATTCTGGACGTTACTATCTTTCCTTTCCAGACGATCAGTAGTGGAGCCCAGTTGGGGGGGCGATAGGGGATCTATTGCATTAGGGGTTGTCTTCTTTTATTTTGGTTCCGTAGTCGGACCTTGATTGTATCTGGATGATGTAATGCTATATTTATGTATTGTGTGAAGTGGTGATTGTAAGCCAACTCTTTATCCCTTTCTTATTCAGTACATGGGATGTGTAAAGATTACCCCTCTTGCGACATGCCTACTATGCGGTTATGCCTCTAAGTCATGCTCCGACACGTGGGAGATATAGCCGCATCGTGGGTGTTACACTTCACGAAGCATTTCCATGGTGTCATCTTTGCAAGAAGGGGGTGCTGGAATGGGGATCAGGATTCGTGGATTCGGGGGTTGCCGGCACTGGAGCAGATGAGCCGGCGAAGCTTAAGGAGGAAGACTTAAATAGACCCCGAAATTTTCATCGCAAACATTTCGTACAAAACAATTGTGTGTGATATTAGATATTTTTTATTAGCTGTGAAAGACGAATTTGGAGTAAAGTGGCAACGGATGGTGTTCTAAATGTATGAGAAAATTTGTAGTACTAATACATTTAAGTGATTTTCTAGCCATTTGATGACCGTAATTTAAATTAGAACTAGATGTACATGCAATGGCAACCATAACGGTTTGAAAAAAAAATCATATTTGTGTAGTTGTGTGCGATTTAATTCCATGTGCAGTAAATTTGAAGGAATTTTCAAACATATTGGTCCAATGGCTATGACACAATTAAGCATGGAATGCCACGGCATTTAAATTACAAAATATTAAAAAAATATCAGAAACACATGAAACCTTGGTTGATGTAATGTCATGCCACCAAGATGATGTGGTAAAAATTTGGCATGTTTGACGAAAGTTTGGACACATACCCCTCACAAACAGGAGCAACTCACTAGAAGGCTCGTGGTTCCGAGAGGGAACAATGCATGTTTGATGACAAAAGAAAGATAGCTTCATCTTACGGCCTTCAAATTTTTTCGACGTGTAACATGCACTAATACAATTGTCATGTGAAAATTTGGAAAATTTCAGGGGTCATTTAACCTTTTGAAGACATTTAAGTGATTTTCTAGCCATTTAATGATCGTAATTCAAATTTGAACTACATCTACATGCAAGGGCTAACCATAACGGTTTGAAAAATCATATTTGCGTACTTGTGTGCGAGTTAATTCCATGTGTAGTAAATTAGAATGAATTTTCAAACATATTGGTCTCACGACATGGACACATGCATATGTATGCATGGAGTGCCATGGCATTTTAATTCCAAAAAATTAAAAAATGATCAGAAAAATATGAAACCTTGCTTGATGTAATGTCATGCCAAGAAGATGATGTGGTAAAAAAATTGGCATGTTTGACGAAAGTTTGGACACACACCCCTCACAAACTGGAGCAACTCACTAGAAGGCTAGTGGTTCTGAAAGGGAATAATGCATGTTTGATGACGAACGGGAGATAGCTTCCCCTTACGGCCTTCAATTATTTTCTACGTTTACCATGCACTAATACAACTGTCATGTGAAAATTTGGAAAATTCAGGGGTCATTTTACCTTTCAAAGACATTTAAGTGATTTTCTAGCCATTTAATTATTGTAATTCAAATTTGAACTATATGTACATACAATGGCTAACCATAACGGTTTGAAAAAACATATTTCTGTACTTGTGTGTGAGTTAATTCCATGTGCAATAAATTAGAAGGAATTTTCAAACATATTGGTCTCACGGCATGGACACATGCATGGAGTGCCATGGCATTTTAATTCCAAAAAATTAAAAAATGATCAGAAAAACATGAAACCTTGCTTGATGTAATGTCATGCCACCAAGATGATGTGGTAAAATTTCTGGCCTATTTGACGAAAGTTTGGATACACACCCCTCACAAACCGGAGCAACTCACTAGAAGGCTCGTGGTTCCGAGAGGGAACAATGCATGTTTGATGACGAATAGGAGATAGCTTCCTGTCACGGCCTTCAATTTTTTTCTACATTTAACGTGCACTACTACAACTGTTATGTGAAAAATTGGAAAAATCTAGGGGTCATTTGACCTTTTATGGACATTTAAGTGATTTTCTAGTCATTTAATGACCGTAATTAAAATTTGAACTACATCTACATGCAACGGCTAACCATAACGGTTTGAAAAATCATATTTTTGTGTACTTGTATGCGAGTTAAAAAATCATTAGACGATGTAAATATCTGGTGTTCAAAAAATAAAATGTAAAGATCTGGCAAGACAACCGGCCCCCACACGATTGGCACTCTATTTCGTGGCTCGAGGTTTGGTAGCTGAGTGGCGGGGGTCATTAATCAGACATGGTTCTGTATTGGAAACCGTCAGCTATTATGCATGGATTTTGCTGCGGGAATCATGTGTAATTCAAACTACAGTACTCGTAAATTCCGGCGACCGGCGTGTGTATTGTTCCCGTCGATCTAGATTCTGGCCGCCAATAAATACTACCATGTTCATGTCATTCTGCTTGCATTCTCATCTACATCCTCCCCTCGCTCGCCCTTTCTCTCAAACCTATTCCATGGCGCCGCCAGTCTGCCCACGCGCCGACGAGGACTCGCCGCCCCCCTAGGACGCTCACTCGAATAGCAGCGACGAGGACCCCTACGCGCCGCCGGATGAGGTCGCGCCGGATCCCCAACTTTGGATTGGTTTTGGGGCCAATACAATCTTTGTCTATGGAAGTCTCTGCCGCCGGCTGAGAAAGCCAGTCAAGTGGCGTTCAAGAAGGAGATGGCGGAGGAGGAAGCTAAGTACCAGGCAGTCTGTGAAGCCCATGATGCCGCATGGAAAAAGGAGGCGACAGAGCCTTGGGGACGGGCGCATCATCGTGCGGATGAGGTGTACGAAGACGGGTACTTCGTGAGGAAGGTCAAAGGCATTGGGCGCCTCATTGCTGCGTGGAGGTGGGTCGATAAGCTCCAGTGTGCCACTGACGAGGAGCTCCGGTGGGCGCCCAACGAAATGGCAAGATCGTTCGCGATCATCCACCAGCAAGGGGCAGATCGGTACGTCAAGCGCCACGAGGCGTAGGAGGCGGAGTACTGCCTCCGCACTGGGAAGAAGCCACGCACCAGGGAGCTGTTGGCGAGGGGCTACCGGAATACTGACCCCAGGAGGGATTATTAGTTTTAGTATTGTTCATTTTCAATTTTATGCATTGTACCTAGTAGTTAAGTATCATCATGTATATGTGATGATATTATATATATATATATATTCTGTGATGAACTAATGAATAATATATATATATATATATTATGAATTCCATTTTCTATCTGTTTTTGTATGCTAATTTAAATTTAGTTGTTATCATCCACATATACAGAATGGAAAGCGTATATACACACATTGAAACAGAACATATAAGAACGGAAAATAGAGTACACACATTGAAACGGAGCAATAAACAGATCAATACTATGATTGTTGTGAATACATAGCTATCCATGTCGAAATGACTCAACAAAATAAAATGCGTCCATGAGACCATGACCAGCAGCCCTTGCCTATGGTAGCCCTTGGCTCTGCCTGAACTCGTGAAGGCGTTCGTCCAAGCGGTCGACACGCTCGCGGTACATCTGGAGCGCGATCTCGAGCTCCAAGTTGGCTATTTCATCGGAGATCACCAGCTCGAGGATGCGACGGCCATGTTCCTCTACTGCGCCCAGGTGGACACCTGGGCCAAGGAGGCGGCCGAGCCTACCGACCAGCGCGTTGGCATTGAGCGGGACGCGGACAAGGCGAATATCGCGGCATGCATCCGGTGCAAGTACGTTGTTGGGCCTCCAAGTGTAGAGTTTTGTAGGACAGTAGCAAATTTCCCTCAAGTGGATGACCTAAGGTTTATCAATCTTTGGGAGGCATAGGATGAAGATGGTCTCTCTCAAACAACCTTGCAACCAAATAACAAAGAGTCTCTTGTGTCCCCAACACACCCAATACAATGGTAAATTGTATAGGTGCACTAGTTCGGCGAAGAGATGGTGATACAAGTGCAATATGGATAGTAGATATAGGTTTTTGTAATCTGAAAATATATAAACAGCAAGGTAACAAGTGGTAAAAGTGAGCGAAAACGGTATTGCAATGCTTAGAAACAAGGCCTAAGGTTCATACTTTCACCAGTGCAAGTTCTCTCAACAATGATAACATAATTAGATCATATAACAGTGCCTAAACATGCAACAAAGAGTCACTCCAAATTCACTAATAGTGGAGAACAAATGAAGAGATTATTGTAGGGTACGAAACCACCTCAAAGTTATTCTTTCTGATCGATCTATTGGGCTATTCCTGTAAGTGTCACAAACAACCCTAGAGTTTGTACTAAAATAACACCTTAAGATACACATCAACCAAAACCCTAATGTCACCTAGATACTCCAATGTCACCACAAGTATTTGTAAGTGCATCTAGTGCCACCCCTAGTTGGTTTTGGAGTATTGATGACAAACCTGGTTGAGGGACTAACGTGTTTGTGAGAATTGCAGGATAACACAGGTAGTAGTCCCTCATTGATTTGGTTTACCTACCGGAGATGACCCCTAAAAATGTATGAAGACATTGAAGAAAATGGTGGTCTGTGAAGAGTTTCACATTGAATACTATGACATAAGAAGACATCATATGAAGACTATGGATTGCGAAGACATAGTTGTTTCGTAGTTTCCTTTTCTTCTTTGTTGAGTCATAGGAACCACCGTACTGTTAAGTGGGGTCCAAGTGAACATAGTCAGAATGACTAAACTAATGCTCAACCAAATCCTAAGTCTTCGAGCGAAGAAAATGAGAGCAAATCTTATCCAGAGCTGGATAAGTCAGCTTTACTTGTAGCCCAAGTCAAGCTGTCGCATGTGTTTGAAAACTGACCGTTGGAACACATGTCAGTTCCTTAGTGACCCAAGGTCATTTCGGACATATCAGGTTGGGTTGCCTAGTGGCTTTAAATAGCCCACCCCTACACCACAAATTGGTGGCTTCTCAGAGTTAGTGCATGGCTTTGTCGTTTGAGAGCAACCCACCTCCGAAGCCTTTGAGAGAGAAATCCTTGCGAGGACAAAGCCCTAAAGACCCAGAGCCAAAGAGTGTTAGGCATCACTGAAGTCTTCCTCTCTGTGTGATCTGAAAACTTGTTACACTTGAGGACTGTGAATCCTCCAGCCGGTTAGGCTCCGCGTTCTGAGCATCCAAGAGTCATTGTGGATCGCCGGTGAACGAAGTCTGTGAAGGTTTGGAAGTCTACCTTGAAGACTTACCTGAGTGATTGAGCGAGGACTATGTGTCCTTAGCTCAAGGGGAATAAGGTGAAGACATGGTCTTCTGAGTTAAATCTCAGCCTCCCTAACCAGATGTACAGTTGTCACAGCAACTGGAACTGGTCCAACAAATCCCTTGTCTTCACCAAGCAACCGGTTCTATCCTTTCCTTCTCTTTATTTACAGTTGGTCCTTGTGAACTCATTGCCTGCTTGCATTATCTGTTTGTCTTCAGTATGTGACTGTTTGTTCTGATTGGCTTCATACTATTTTCCATCCTGATCCATACTGCCTAGCTGGTATTAGTCTTCGTGCTTTCACTTCATTGTATACTTGACTATGGCTTGCCTAGTGTAGTCTACCTTCTGCTGCATGTTAATAGGTTCATTTCTATCGTCTGTCTTCGAAACTTCCATGTTTTGAAGACTTTCATAAAAATCGCCTATTCACCCCCCCTCTAGTCGATAACTAGCACTTTCAATTGGTATGAGAGCAAGGTACTCCCTTGTTCTGCGTGATTCGGTTTAACCACCCGGAGTTTTAGCTATGTCGACTGCAAGGATAATCAAAGTCTCCGATGCGTGCCCCATATTCGATGGAACTGAATATCCCTACTGGAAGAATAAGATGCGCATGCATCTTGAAGCCATTGATGTCGACCTCTGGTATGTTGTCAAGAATGGCGTTCCCAAGACTGGTGAAGGTGTCACCCTGCTGAAGTCAAGAAGTTCATTCAACTGGATTCTACTGCCAAGAACATCATCTGTGGTCATCTGGCCAAAGGACAGTATGGCTGTGTGAGTGCTCTAGAAACATCGAAGCTAGTCTGGGACTGGCTCTCTAAGGTCAACGAAGGCGTCTTAACCCAGAGAGATCAAAGGATCAGTGTCCTTCGCAACCTCTTCAACCGCTTCAAGAGAAACGGCAATGAGAATGTTCAGCTCACATTTGATCGCCTCACTGACATCACAAATGAGCTTCAAGCTCTCGGCGCTACTGAGATCACCAAGCATGAAATCGTCAAGACGCTCCTGAGATCACTTGACAGCTCGTTTGACACCCTAGCCCTGATGATTCAAGAATGCCATGACTTCAAGACACTCGATCCGTCTGACATACTTGAAAGGCTCAACACACATGAGTTTTGTCTTTCTGAGAAAAGAGATATCTATGGTCCCAACTATGGCCGAACTCGCGCTTTGAAGGAAAAAGTTGTTTCCTCATCTGAAGAAGAATCTGACTGCAATTCTGATGATCCTGAAGATATAGGAAAGGAGCTTGCTATGCTTGTGAAGAAGTTCCAGAAGTTCAGTAGGAAGAAAGGCTTCAGAAAGTCTTCACGATCCATCTCAAGGAATGATGAAGCTTCTACTCATGACTACAAGAAGAGAACATGTCACAAGTGCAAGAAACCTGGTCACTACATCTCTGAATGTCCGCAGTGGGACAACGAGAACAAGAAGAAGAAGAAGAAGAGTGAGGAATATGATTATGATGACAAGAAGAAGAAGAAATAATCAAAGTCTTCTTCCAAGTCTTCCTCAAAGTCCTCATCACACAAGAAGAGCTCATCTGGCAAGGCTCATGCGTTTGTTGGCAAGGAAATGGATTCAGAGGAGGAGTCTGCTTCTGAGGAGGCAGAGGTGGAGTCTGAGGAGCAGTCCGACTCTGGCATCGCAAGTCTGGCTACAGCCTATGTTGCCAAGTCCATCTTCAACACTGAAGACAATGGCTTCATCACCTATGCTGATGAAAAGGACGACTCCACTCCCACCTATTGCTTCATGGCACGTGGTGCCAAGGTAAACTCACGCAATGCTCACTATCAAACATCCAATGAAGATGACTCTGATTGTGATTCCAAACCCAGCTACAAAACACTTGCTAAAATTGCAACTGAATAACAGAAAGCTATGGAACATATTGAAAAACTGTTAGACAAAAGCGATGACCTGTTGGATGCGGAAATGACTCGATCTCAGTCCTTACTTGAAGACATAAAAATCTTCATGTTAAGTATGAGGAACTTGAAAGTTGTCATGAAACACTCTCAACAACTCATGAAAAGCTTTCCTATGATTATCTTCAAAGAAAGCAAGAACTTGAGAAATTGAGAGCAATTCATGAAGATCTTCAAAAGGAAAATGAGTCACTTCGCGCTCAACGGATCAGTCCCGCTCGGGAAGGATTTGAACCACCATGTCTGAAATGCCTTGAGCGTGATAACGCTACTTCTGTTGCTGAATGTTCTACTGCTGCTACTGTTGCAATATCTTCAACTGTTGATGTGGTAACTAACCCCTCTGCTGAGGATGCCACTGCTATTGCTGATGAAAATGCTAGGTTGAAGATATTTCTTGAAACAGGGATGTAAAAAAGTCTCAAAGGGCATCAGACACTATGTGATGTCCTCAAAAGGTAGATTCTAAACCAAAACCCTAGGAAAGAGGGTGTTGGGTTCGAAAGGAAAATGAATGCTGATGGCTCTTACTGGAAGCCTGAGCAGTACCCCAAAACCACATGGGTTGCTGCAAAGGAACCTTCAGTGGATCCATCCACCTTATCTGGCTTCACTTGTGCTAACCCTATTATCATTGATGAATCCTTTGATGCAAACTATAAACTGTTTAAGAATCAGAATGTTGAAGTGTTTGCTAGGTATATTGGTACTAACTGCAGGAATGGGCCACCTATGAAGAAAGTCTGGGTGCCCAAAAGGTGTTTGGAGAATCTTCCTGTGAATGTCGTCATGACACCACAAGGGAATAAGACAAATCCCAGACCACAAGCTTCATATGGTCCAAAGGCTTCATACAGACGGAGGACTCACCAGAGTTGCACTAACACAAATGTTTTGCAGGGAAACCATACTCAGGCCTATGAATATGAGCGTGTTCCATCAAACCGCCATGTTCATAAGACCAAGAACTACTCTGCTTATTCTTATGAGTATTATTCACCTCCTGCAAGACTATTTGCTAGGGCTCCAAAGCCAAACTTGTCAGATGTTGCACTTAGACCCATTTCTTCGAAGCCACCCCTGAAGATGTGGGTGGCTAAGAAAACTTAACTCTCTTTGCAGGGAAAGGTCTCCAGCCGGAAATCAAAGGCATCTAAAGCTATTGCTGGGGACCTAAAACATCTCGTGGGGCGCAAGATAAAATGCCCAAATGGTCTTATTATGTATTTCGTTCCTGAGTCGCTTGCTATTCATCCTATCAGTCCTAACCTCGATCTAAGTTTTCATAATCCACTTGATCGTCAAATGTTTATGCTTCACAATGCTCTTCGTGAAGCCTATCCCCCTAACTGCACTGTAGGGTATGACACCAGCTGCTTCAGAATGGATTATTGATAGTGGATGCACTAACCACATGATTGGCGAACGAAGTCTTCTCATGGACTCAACCTTACATCCATCTAACAAGAGTCACATCACATTTGCTGATACTGGTAAAAGCAAGGTATTGGGTCTAGGTAGAGTTGCAATCTCAAAGGATCAACACATGGATAAAGTGATGCTTGTTGAATCCCTTGGTTTCAACTTAATGTCTGTCTCAGTGCTTTGTGACTTGAACATGATTGTGATATTTGGAAAATATCGTTTCCTTGTTCTAATGGAATATGACAAGTCTCTAGTCTTTGAAGGGTATCACAAAGATGATTTGTACATGGTAGATTTCTCAGCAGGACCACAGCTTGTCGTATGTCTTCTTGCAAAAGCTTCAGAGTGCTGGCTCTAGCATCGGAGGCTAGGGCATGCTAGCATGAGGAACCTGCATACTCTCGCAAAGAAGAAGCACGTCATAGGCATCGAGGGTGTCAAGTTCAAGAAGGATCACTTATGTGGTGCCTGCGAAGTTGGAAAGATGACGAGGGCCAAGCATCCCCCGAAGATAATCATGACAACAACTCAACCCTTCGAACTGCTACACCTGGACCTTTTCTGCCCTACTCACTACTCTACTCTAACTACTACTTGTCCCTATGGCTTTGTCATTGTTGATGATTATTCAAGATATACATGGGTACACATAATCCTCTACAAGTCTGAAGTGCAGGATGTCTTCAGACGCTTCGCCAATCGAGCCATGAACAACTTTGGCGTGAAGATCAAGCACATCATAAGTGACAATGGCACGAAATTCAAGAAAACCAGCCTCGACACTTATCTTGACACCTTGGGTATCACTCGTTCTCAGCTCCATACACGCGGCAGCAGAATGGCATCGTGGAACGCAAGAACAGAACACTCATTGAGATGACAAGGACGATGCTTGATGAATACAAGACTCCAAGAAAGTTCTGGCCCGAAGCCATTGATACTGCATGCCATGTCATCAACCGTGTTTATCTTCACAAGCTTTTGAAGAATAAATCCTATGAACTCCTTACTGGTAAGAAGCCAAATGTCAGTTACTTCAGAGTATTTGGTGCTAGGTGCTAGATCAAGGATCCACATCACACTTCAAAATTTGCACCAAAAGCACATGAAGGTTTTATGATTGGTTACGGAAAGGATTCGCACTCCTACAGAGTCTTCAACCTCTTTCACTATAAAGTGGTTGAAACTGTGGATGTGCAGTTCGATGAGACTAATGGCTCGCAAAGAGAGCACCTGCCAAATGTGCTAGATGAAATTCCACCTAGTGAATCCATCAAGCTTATGGGAACTGGAGAAATCATATCGTCTGAAGCTCAGGCTGAAGAGGAACTTATCATTTCTGCACCTAATCAACCTGATGACAATGCTCAACCTGAAGACAATCCTCCTAATGATGACAATGATCAGCAAGGGCAAAATCTTCGTCCAGTTCATCCTCGTGTTGCAAATGAAGTACAGATTGAGAAGATAATTGATAGCATCAATGCACCTGGTCCACTCACTCGTTCAAGGGCAACACAACTGCAAAATTTTTGTGGGCACTTTGCATTTGTCTCAATATCTGAACCCAAGAAAGTTGCTGAAGCCTTCATGGAACCCGAATGGATTCAAGCTATGCAAGAAGAGCTTCAACAGTTCGAGCTGAACAATGTGTGGGAACTACTCAAGTGTCCTAATCCTCGTAAACACAATATCATAGGCACTAAATGGATATATCGCAACAAGCAAGATGAGCATGGTCAAGTTGTTAGAAACAAGGCTCGTCTCGTTGCTCAAGGATACACTCAAGTTGAAGGAATTGACTTCGATAAAACATTTGCTCCCGTGGCTAGGCTTGAAGCCATTCGCATACTGCTAGCCTACACAAATCATCATAACATCCTCCTGCATCAAATGGATGTGAAGAGTGCTTTTCTCAATGGCAAGATTGAAGAAGAAGTGTATGTTGCACAACCGCCTGGATTTGAAGATCCAAAACACCCTGATATGGTATACAAGCTCAATATGGCACTGTATGGCCTCAAACAAGCCCCTCGTGCTTGGTATGACACACTCAAAGACTTCCTGAAGAGCAAAGGCTTCAAACCTGGTTCCCTGGATCCCTTCACGAAGACATATGATGGTGAACTGTTTGTGTGTCAAGTATATGTGGATGATATTATCTTCAGGTGCACTAATAAAAAATACAGTGATGAGTTTGGACACATGATGCAAGAGCAATATCAGATGTCCATGATGGGTGAGCTAAAGTTCTTCCTTGGTCTTCAAATATGGCAGCAAAGCAACAGTATCTTCATATCTCAAGAGAAATATCTCAAAGACTTCCTAAAGAAGTTTGGAATGCAAGATTGCAAAGGTTACACGACGCCAATGCCAACCAAAAGTCATCTGGGTCCTCGCGCCAATGGTAAAGAGTTTGATCAAAAGGTATACCGTTCCATGATTGGTTCTTTACTTTATTTATGTGCATCTAGGCTAGATATCATGCTTAGTGTTTGCATGTGTGCTCGATTCCAAGAAGCACCAAAGGAATCGCATCACTTAGCTGTGAAGTGAATTCTTTGATATTTGGCTTACACCCCAACACTAGGATTATGGTATCCAAAGGGCTCAGAGTTTGATCTAGTTGGATTCTCGGATGCTGATTATGCTAGTGACAAGGTGGATCGCAAGTCTACATCAGGCACATGTCACTTTCTGGGACGATCACTTGTTTGTTGGTCTTCAAAGAAGCAGAACTGTGTATCTCTCTCCACTGCTGAATCTGAATACATTGCTCATGGATCTTGCTGCGCTCAGCTTCTATGGATGAAGCAAACACTCAAAGACTATGGCATGCATCTGAAGCAAGTACCACTCTACTGCGACAATGAAAGCGCCATCAAGATTGCCAACAACCAAGTTCAACACTCGAAGACAAAGCACATTCAGATCCGTCATCACTTTCTCAGAGATCATGTCATGAAGGAAGATATTGATATCATTCACGTCAACACTGAAGAGCAATTGGTAGATATCTTCACAAAGCCCTTGGATGAGAAAAGGTTTTGCAAGTTGCGGTGTGAGCTAAATATCTTGGAATCCTCAAATGTCCTGTGATCAGGCACACATTCTAACACTTATGCATGTTCATGACTTAGATGTGCAACACATGAAGTAACGTATATCTTCAATTAATGAAGACTTACACTCTAAGTGTGAATACATTAACGCGGAATTTGACTTCGGAGCGCCACGATAATTGTGCGTCGTGTTTGGGTCTAATACTTCCTACACTGTGGGTAACGCCACCACCAAACTTTTTGCTTGATGTGTTTTCTGTTGGCGTTACATTTGCAAAATCTTCGCGTTTGGTTTGTCTTCAATATTAACATGACTTCATGTTTATCTTCACTATATTGATTTGGTCTTATTTGGATATATATACATATATTAGCGTTCTGTCCTCTACAGCATTCACTTATAGCTATATCTTCTCGTTTGAATCTTTTGAACTAAGTGAATGTGATCAGACCCTAACCTCTCTATCTCCCGTCTCAAATCTATCTATCCAAATCATATGCATTCTATTGAAATTGTCGAATGTCTTCTCTTCGTCCATGTCAGCAGAAGACACAGAGACAAACATTAAATCTGATTTAAATGCTCAACCCTTTTGCCTGAAACCCGGAGAAGCAGGAACGACCACTCGACAATCCAGGCATGCGTGGGAACATGGAACAACCTCCAATGTGTTGCATGTTCGCCATGTGTTCTTCAGATGTGAACCGCCAGGGGCACCTGCGTAATAACGATGTGCCGCCGCTGTCCTTATAAATACACGCCACACCCTAGTCATTATCTCTTCTTCCACTTCTCCTTCTCGCAAAAAACCTAGCGCCACCGCTAGCTCTCGATGACGCCGGTGACGAAGCGCTTAGCTGCCGCGACCTCACCGACGCCGTCCTCACGTCGGCCGCGGACATCGTCTTTTCTGCCTCGCCGTAGGTGTCCTCCGCCGCCAAGTTAGGGCACGGAAGATTGAACTGCTCGGCCTCATCTTCTACTCTGTCTAGCAGTTCTTCGTGTGGTAAATGAAACCTCTTTTTATAGTCCTTTTGATCTGATAGATTCACCCTTTTCAACCACAAGTAGTTTCTGTCCCTACAAATTTGGATCTATCATGTTCTGCATCTCATAACATGCCTAGTATATTCACTTATGCTTCACAAAGTAGTTAGATTCCTCACTTTTACTTATTCTTGGATTCGTACAAATCTGGAACCAACTATCATCGTATGAGTGAATGTCTTCGCACTATGAGGTCAATGGCTTCTAAACTTATTTATCTTCAAAATCTTCTGAGAATGCATATGACCTCTTCCCCTTCCCTCGCATCTCTAAATGCTGTCACAGGTACATGTCCGTTGGAGAATCCCTTGGTTCTCATAGTTTGCATTCATTTGCAAAGTTCTTACAGTGTCACACCAGTTCTCCCGAAGCCAGTTCATGTCTGACCAGCAGACGGAAGCCTTTGCAAGTTTTGAAACCATTCAGTCTGAACTTCATGGCAACAGAGAAAGCAATCAGGAAGGGCGGCAGACAGCGCCGTGGGAACACAGCTAAGGACCTGCCACCAGATCTCTATGAGCAATATAAGTCAGATCTAGAAGAGACTTATGGAGAACACAAGAACCGAATCCAGTGGATTCGAAGATATTGGGCAGAGGAATGGTTCAAGTACAAATTTGTCACTGACGAATATGCTGAAAAGAATGCCTTCAAGGGGCCTTGGGGAGATATTATATACAAAGGTCTTCAACCCAAGTCGAAGCCCGAAGCCATTGCTCAAGGCTTCTATCCCTGCATGGTTCGTGGACTTCAGCCTGCTGATGCCAACCCATCCTCTCTGTTATGGTGTCATGAAGACAATCTCTTCAAGCGCAACTACCAGTTTGCCAAGAACTTGGCCAAAGAGAACAAGAAGTCGCGGGGATTAGACTTCAACTCCGGTCCCTCTGATCCTCGTGCCGACGGCACACGCGATGCTGAAACTAATATTGTTGGGCCCTTCTACAACCTTGAAGGTCTCATCACTCACATTATGGTTCAAGGGGCAGCCGTGGATCACTCTGCAGATGATGCTGATTCTGACGAAGCGCCTGCACCACCGAAGCCTGCGAAGCAGAAGAAACCCAAGGCTTCGAAGCCATCCACTGCACCAAGTGTTTCGCGAGCGAAGCCTCTGGCCACTGCTCCTCCTGCACCAAGTGTGCATTCTGAAGATCTCTCTCGCATCTCCAAGTCTGAGAAGAGGAAGAAGCCCATGCAAAATACTGGTCAAGCATTGACCCCAGCTGCCGTTCTGAGGAATGAGAACGAAGCCATTGATCTGTAAAGTGACAATGATCTTGGCGATGATGCTCTTGAGTTGCTAATAAAGAGCAAGCAAGAGGCAGAAATCTTCAATGATCTTCCCCTCTTCGATGTGAACATCCTGAACAAGTTCATTAACGAGTGGTTTGATAGCTCAAACCTTAGTTTTGATCATCTTCAACTCCCTATTGGCCTCAGCGTCTCCTTCCATGGAGCCATTTCTCCTGAGCTGGCTCTAGCTCAGAGAATTGTTGAACTGAAGCACAAGATTGACTGTGAAAAGGCTCGGTTCAAGAAGCACATGGCCCAGCTCAGTGTGACAGACATCCAAAACTTCAAGCAAATGATGCATGAGCTCAAGGAGGCGTTTCACAAGAAATGCGACGAAGCTAAAGGTTCTCGAGAGCGCATGAAACACCTGGCTGCCAAATGTGTTCAAGCCTACAATGAAGCTGAGAAGCGCAAGGCACTTGGGCGTCCTGGCATCGACCCCAAGATGGCTTCCAAGAAGAAGAAGCCTACTGTGGCCCCAGCTGAAGCATCCAGGCGGGAAGAACCTCGCATTGTCTTCCCCGCCAGTATGACACGTGTGAAGCCTAAGGTCCCCACAGTGGCCTCGGAGCTCAAGAAAACAAGGGCACCCGAAGCTAAAGCCAGAAAGCGCAAAACCAAGAACACCACCGATGAGGCTCCACCAACCAAGAAGAAAGATCGGGCTGCTCCCACAGAGCCCCTTGTCATTGAGCCAATCTCAGTGGCTCGCCCTGCGTCTGAACACCATGAGCGCCAGTTGATAGTTCATGAGCCTGCTACCATAGAGGCTCCTGAAGTTGAAGAAGATCCAGTTGTTGACCCCACGACAGCTGAAGACATTGGTCCCCAAGACAATGTTGAAGATGATGAAGTCCTTCCTCAGATCGAGCACAACATGGTATCATCGCCTGTTCTGACGAACAGCGAACTCATCAGCATTGGTCATCCTTTGACACCAATTGCTTAGGATGATTCATGAGCTGATCACCCTCAAGACTCCCCCCGTCAAGAATCACCAAGTACTCCCCCACCTCAAGCCACCACTCCGGTGCTTGAAGATGATGACTTTGTGGCCCAACCGGCTCCCTCTCCAAAGGCGTCGCTAGCGTTTCGCAGGCTTCAGAAAGGACCAAGGCCACAAGTCACTCTTTCGAGTGTTCTAGAAGGAGAAGAGCACAACCACTCAGTATCGCGCCAAGTGTTTCCTGAAGCCACTCCAACTGCGAACATCTCAGAGTCTGAAGCCAAAGCTGTTGAAGACATTCCGGCTGCATCAGTCGATGAACAAGAAGAACCAAGTCAAGAAAAAGAACGTGTTGCTACACCCCCGTCCAACCAAGAAGTTTTTCTCGAGGAGAACGTGTCCGACCCTCCAACTACTCAAGTGGAGGTTGAAAATACTGAGGCGGCCACAAACACCAATACTGAAGCCAATGACATTGTCATGGCCGAAGCTAATGTGGCGCCTGAAGCTAATGTGGCGCCAGAAGTGCATGTGAACCTCGAAGCCATTGTGCGGCTCGAAGCCCACGTCAATGCCAATGCTCATGTGCCTCCTCCAAGGCCTCATACCATTGATCTGGCTTTTGACCGCGGCCAATCTGTCATGGTTCCTTGGCCCATTCTGGTTCCTCCACCTGCTGCCGGTCCACAATTTGACTATCATGTAGAGCACAGGCCTCAGGTCCAGAAGTCGAAGCCTAGGCTGCCAAGGTTTCCAGGTACTGCAACTTCACCAGGATCATTTGATGTGAATGGCTTCATCGCACACAACACCTTCTTTGATAGCGCCAAGAACCCATATTCCAAGCCAAGAATATCATCTGATAGGTTCTGGAGTTATCAGCAGCGCACTTACTATTCCTGCATCTTATACAATCAGGGGCGCATTTTCCCTCATATGCGTCTAGACTGCGAAGCCATGGCTGGCCTGCCCTGCCTAGAAGAAGCCCTTGACTGCTTCAGAGATGCTGGCCTTCTACAGTTTGTGATTGCCAAAGAACATTGGAATGAAGAGCTTCTGCTACAATTTTATGCTACCCTCCACATTCGCGGCTACAACAGGGATCCGAAGACTTGGATCCTTGAGTGGATGACAGGCAATGTACACCATGAAGCTAAAGCCCAAGACATCATTGAACTTACTGCCCTGCCCACTCCTGGCGAACATTATGAACCAGGTTGTCAGCTACACCAGAATGCTTTAGAGGGCATCTTCCAGAAGCCAGAGCCTAACATGAGCCAAATGCTGAGCATGATGAAGCCACTGCCCCATGACACTGACTATCCCAAGGAGTTCTTTGTTGAAGACCTAGAGTATCTGCCCCACACTATTTACCATATCATCAGGCGAACTCTATGGCCTGTCAAAGGACATTCTCATGCAGCAAAGCTTGAAGGAGAAATGAAGACATTGGTTTTCTATATCTTCAATGGCATCAACTTCAATGCTCAAGACTTCTTCATCAGACAATTGGCTGCATCTGGCTCTGATATCTTTGGTCTGAAGTTCTATGCTCCATGGGTAATGCGCCTCATCAAGCTTCACTCTGCAATCAACTATCAGCCTTCTGCACGCAATCATGTCATATTCTTGCCAGAGGTTGATCTGTCTATCGAAGCCATCTACCCAGAGCCTGCCAAAGAGCCTGTTTATCTTCACAATGCTGATCACCATAGCTTCACACAGCCCATTGTAGGAGTTCAGGCCGTCACTCGTGTTTATCCTTTGGCTGGCAATACACGTGCCCCTCGTACCCAAACTGAAGCCACTGAGAGCACAGTTTTCCAAAGGCCTCAAAAGCGATCTCGTGTTCTCAATGACCGAGAGCTTCTAGTCGCCCTGCATCAGAAATAGGATAAGCATCATGACAGTTCATGAAACCTGTCGCCGATCATGGAAGAGTCTGACTCTGCTGAGCTTTGAAGATGATCTTCAACAGGATGGCTTCACGGAGAGATTCAAGTTTGATTCCACTCCTCCCCGGAACACTCACTTGCGTCGGACTCCCTCACTTGAAGACTCTGAATATTCTTCCTCAGCTGCAACAGTTAATGCTAGAGTCATTGATGACCAAGATGATGCTACTTCACCACCTCCAACTTCGGTGCGTATCAACACTGCACCACCAAACCTCAACGATGACCCTGCTGCTTCGCCTACTCCTCATGGGAATGAGTAGCAAGCTATATGTCTTCAAACCTTTTTGGTCATTACTGACAAAAGGGGGAGAAGCATATGAGTTGATAGTCTTCAAGCGGGTCCATTTGGGTGGTTGCTATACTTTAGCTACATTTTCCAAGTGCTTACAACTCTCGCTTTTGATACATTTGGTTCTTTTGAGTTGTAACACTTAAACTTGATGGTCGTCTGCTACCATTTCGTCAACTATCTGATGCGATGATAAATTCCGCATGTGCGACGATAAATTCCGCACGAAGTCATCTTGCAGACGTCCATTTTTCATTATGCATGTCATTATCTTCGCTATATTCTTTCATGCATGATGAAGTCTTCATAAGTAGAAGAGGATCTCCGCAAGTACAACCTGCCATGTGCATTTGCATTCAAAAGCAAAATACTTATATGCACATCTTCAGGGGGAGCCTTTTTTCTACTTACGAAGACAATACCTCAAGCCTTTATAATTTCACATGCTTTTATCCCCGTTGAAAACTTCAACCAGTTTGTCGTCAATCACCAAAAAGGGTGAGATTGTAAGTGCATCTAGTGCCACCCCTAGTTGGTTTTGGAGTATTGACGACAAACCTGGTTGCGGGACTAACATGTTTGGGAGAATTGCAGGATAACACAAGCAGTAGTCCCTCATTGATTCGGTTTACCTACCGGAGATGACCCCTAAAAATGTGCGAAGACATTGAAGAGAATGGTGGTGTGTGAAGAGTTTCACATTGAATACTATGACATAAGAAGATGTCGTATGAAGACTATGGATTGCGAAGACGTAGTTGTTTCATAGTTTCCTTTTCTTCTTTGTTGAGTCATAGGAACCACCGTACTGTTAAGTGGGGTCCAAGTGAACATAGTCAGAATGACTAAACTGATGCTCAACCAAATCCTAAGTCTTCGAGCGAAGACAATGAAAGCAAATCTTATCCAGAGCTGGATAAGTCAGCTTTACTTGTAGCCTAAGTCAAGCTGCCGCGTGTGTTTGAAAACTGATCGTTGGAACACGTGTCAGTTCCTTAGAGACCCAGGGTCATTTCGAACAAATCAGGTCGGGTTTCCTAGTGGCTATAAATAGCCCACCCCTACACCATAAATTGGTGGATGTTCAGAGTTAGTGCACGGCTTTTGTCGTTTGAGGGCAACCCACCTCCGAAGCCTTTGAGAGACAAATCCTTGCGAGGACAAAGACCTAAACACCCAGAGCCAAAGAGTGTTAGGCATCACTGAAGTCTTCCTCTCTGTGTGATCTGAAGACTTGTTACACTTGAGGACTATGAATCCTCCAGCCGGTTAGGCATCGCGTTCTGAGCATCCAAGAGTCATTGTGGATCGCCGGTGAACGAAGCTGTGAAGGTTTGGAAGTATACCTTGAAGACTTACCTGAGTGATTGGGCGAGGACTCTATGTACTTAGCTCAAGGGGAATAAGGTGAAGACACGGTCTTCTGAGTTAAATCTCAGCCTCCCTAACAAGACGTACAGTTGTCACAGCAACTGGAACTGGTCCAACAAATCCCTTGTCTTCACCAAGCAAATGGTTCTATCCTTTCCTTCTCTTTATTTACAGTTGGTCCTTGTGAAGTCATTGCCTGCTTGCATTATCTGTTTGTCTTCAGTATGTGACTGTTTGTTCTGATTGGCTTCATACTATCTTCCATCATGATCCATACTGCCTAGCTGCTATTAGTCTTCGTGCTTTCACTTCATTGTATACTTGATTATGGCTTGCGTAGTGTAGTCTACCTTCCGCTGCATGTTAATAGGTTCATTTCTATCGTTTGTTTTCGAAACTTCCATGTTTTGAAGACTTTCATAAAAATCGCCTATTCACCCCCCTCTAGTCGATAATTAGCACTTTCAATATCCGTGGGTTTGATTATATGATATGCATCACACAATCTAAGATTCATCTATTCAAACCAACACAAAGTACTTCAAAGAGTGCCCCAAAGTTTCTACCGGAGAGTCAAGACGAAAATGGATTCCAACCCCTATGCATAAGTTCACAAGGTCACAGAACCTGCAAGTTGATCACCAAAACATACATCAAGTAGATCACGTGAATATCCCATTGTCACCACAAATAAGCACATGCAAGACATACATCAAGTGTTCTCAAATCCTTAAAGACTCAATTCGATAAGATAACTTCAAGGGAAAACTCAATCCATTGCAAGAAGGTAGAGGGGGAGAAACATCATAAGATCCAACTATAATAGCAAAGCTCGCGGTACATCAAGATCGTGCCAAATCAAGAACACGAGAGAGAGAGAGAGAGAGAGATCAAACACATAGCTACTGGTACATACCCTCAGCCCCGAGGGTGAACTACTCCCTCCTCGTCATGGGGAGCGTCGAGGTGATGAAGAAGGCCACCGGCGATGATTTCCCCCTCCGGCAGGGTGCTAGAACAGGGCCCCGAGTGGTTTTTGGTGGCTGCAGAGGCTTGCGGCAGCGGAACTCTCGATCTAGGTTCCGTTCTGGAAGTTTGGGGATATATAAGAGGTGCTGGCATCGAGAACAAGTCAGGGGAGTCCACGAGGGGCCCACAAGGTCGAAGGGCGCCCCCTCCACCCTTATGGAGGCCTCGTGGCTCTTCTGGTCCAACTCTTTTGCTTTGGGGGCTTCTTCTGGTCCGAAAACAATCATCGTGAAGTTTCAGGTCAATTGGACTCCGTTTGATATTCCTTTTTTGCAAAACTCAAAAACAAGGAAAAAACAGAAACTGGAACTGGGATCTAGGTTAATAGGTTAGTCCCAAAAATCATATAAAATAGCATATAAATGCATATAAAACATCTAAGATAGATAATACAATAGCATGGAACAATCAAAAATTATAGATACATTGGAGACGTATCAGTACGGCGCGACCGCCCTCTGGTGCAAGTACGGCACAGAGGGCCTCTGCCCACTCCTGGCGAGGAATGGGGGTACTAACGGGACGTGTACCCAGCTGCGACACCGTGTCGACAGCAGGAAAGCGCCGATGGATCCGCTCTTGCTGTGCAGCGCGCCGCACCTCTCGCTCTGCTTGAAGTATTATTATTTCTATGTCAATATTAAACTCTTGTCTTGAATCTTTCGGATCTGAACACTCATGCCACAATAAAGAAAATTACATTGAGAATTATGCTAGGTAGCATTCCACATCAAAAATTCTGTTTTTATCATTTACCTACTCGAGGGCGAGCAGGAATTAAGCTTGGGGATGCTTGACACGTCTCCAACGTATGTATAATTTTTTATTGATCCATGCTATTATATTATCTGTTTTGGATGTTAATGGGCTTATTTATACACTTCTATATTACTTTTGGGACAAACCTGCTAACCCAAGGCCCAGTGCAAATTGTTATTTTTTTTCCTATTTTAGTGTTTCACAGAAAAGGAATATCAAACGGAATCCAAACAGAATGAAACCTTCGGGAGAGTTATTTTTGGAACAAACGTGATCCAGGGGACTTGGAGTAGATGTCAAGAAATCAGCGAGGAGGCCACGAGGTAGGGAGGCGCGCCTGCCCCCTAGGCGTGCCCCCCACCCTCGTGGGCCCCTCGTAGATCCACCGACCTACTTATTCCTCCTATATATGTCCATATACCCCAAAAACATCCAGGAGCACCACGAAACCCTATTTCCACCGCCGCAACCTTCTGTACCCAAGAGATCCCATCTTGGGGCCTTTTCCGGAGCTCCGTCGGAGGGGGAATCGATCACAGAGGGCTTCTACATCAACACCATAGCCTCTCCGATGATGTGTGAGTAGTTTACCATAGACCTTCGGGTCCATAATTATTAGCTAGATGGCTTCTTCTCTCTCTTTGGATCTCAATGCAATGTTCTCCTCAATCTTCTTGGAGATCTATTCGATGCAACTCTTTTTGCGGTGTGTTTGTCGAGATCTGATGAATTGTGGGTTTATGATCAAGTTTATCTATGAACAATATTTGATTCTTCTTTGAAATCTTTTATGTATGATGGTTATCTATGCAAGTGTCTTCGAATTATCAGTTTGGTTTGGCCTACTAGATTGATCTTTCTTGCAATAGAGAAGTGCTTAGCTTTGGGTTCAATCTTGCGGTGTCCTTTCCTAGTGACAGCAGGGGCAGCAAGGCATGTATTGTGTTGTTGCCATCGAGGATAAAAAGATGGGGTTTATACCATATTTCTTGAGTTTATTCCTCTACATCATGTCATCTTGCCTAATGCGTTACTCTGTTCTTATGAACTTAATACTCTAGATGCATGTTGGATAGTGGTCGATGTGTGGAGTAATAGTAGTAGATGCAGAATTGTTTCGGTCTACTTGTCGCAGACGTGATGCCTATATATATGATCATGCCTAGATATTCTCATAATTATGCACTTTTCTATCAATGCTCGACAATAATTTGTTCACCCACCGTAATACTTATGCTATCTTGAGAGAAGCCACTAGTGAAACATATGGCCCCCGGGTCTATCTTTTATCATATAAGTTTCCACTCTATTTTATTGTGCAATCTTTACTTTCAATCTATATCATAAAAATACCAAAAATATTTATCTTATTGTCATTATCTCTATCAGATCTCACTCTGATGTTGGTTGCGAGGTTCTTATTTGTTTGTGTAGGTACAAGGGACTTACGTGTAGTCTCCTAATGGATTGATACCTTGGTTCTCAAAAACTTAGGGAAATACTTACGCTACTTTGCTGCATCACCCTTTCCTCTTCAATGGAAAACCAACGCAATACTCAAGAGGTAGCAAGAAGGATTTCTGGCGCCATTGCCGGGGAGGTTGCACCAAGTCAAGTCAAGAGTTGATCTCCCAGCAACTAGCCATTTATGGCGCCGTTGCCGGGGAGATCTACGCACAAGTCAAGACATACCAAGTACCCATCATAAACTCTTATCCCTCGCATTACATTATTTTCCATTTGCCTCTCGTTTTCCTCTCCCCCACTTCACCCTTGCCGTTTTATTCGCCCTCTTTTTCCGTTCGCCTCTTTTTCGCTCGCTTCTTGTGTGCTTGTGTGTTGGATTGTTTGTCACGATGGCTCAAGATAATACTAAATTGTGTGATTTTTCCAATACCAACAATAATGATTTTATTAGCACTCCAATTGCTCCTCTTACCGATGCTGAATCTTGTGAGATTAATACTGCTTTGCTGAATCTTGTCATGAAAGATCCGTTTTCCGGCCTTCCTAGTAAAGATGTCGCTACCCATCTAAACAGCTTCGTTGATTTATGTGATATGCAAAAGAAGAAATATGTGGATAATGATATAGTTAAGTTGAAGCTATTTCCGTTTTCGCTTAGAGATCGTGCTAAAACTTGGTTTTCGTCTTTGCCTAAAAATAGTATTGATTCTTGGAACAAGTGCAAAGATGCTTTTATCTCTAAGTATTTTCCTCCCGCTAATATCATCTCTCTTAGAAACAATATTATGAACTTTAAGCAACTTGATCATGAGCATGTTGCACAAGCATGGGAGAGGATGAAATTAATGATACGTAATTGCCCTACACCTGGTTTGAATTTGTGGATGATCATACAATTTTTTTATGCTGGATTGAATTTTGCTTCTAGAAATATTTTAGATTCGGCCACGGGAGGCACTTTTATGGAAATCACTTTAGGAGAAGCTACCAAACTCCTAGATAATATTATGGTTAATTATTCTCAATGGCACACCGACAGATCTACTAGTAAAAAGGTTCATGCTATAGAAGAAATTAATGTTTTGAGTGGAAAGATGGATGAACTTATGAAATTATTTGCTAATAAGAGTGTTTCTTCTGATCCTAATGATATGCCTTTGTCTACTTTGATTGAGAATAATAATGAATCTATGGATGCGAATTTTGTTGGTAGGAACAATTTTGGTAACAATGTGTATAGAGGAAATTTTAATCCTAGGCCGTATCCTAGTAATTCCTCTAATAATTATGGTAATTCCTACAACAATTCCTATGGAATTTATAATAAGATTCCCTCTGATTTTGAATCTAGTATTAAAGAATTTATTAGTTCGCAAAAGAATTTCAATGCTTTGATTGAAGAAAAATTGTCTAAGATTGATGAGTTGGCTAGGAACTGGATAGAATTTCTCTTGATGTTGATTCTTTGAAACTTAGATCTATTCCACCTAAGCATGATATCAATGAGTCTCTCAAATCCATGAGAATTTCCATTGATGAGTGCAAAGAAAGAACCGCTAGGATGCGTGCTAAAAAGATTGCTTCATAAAAGCACGTTCTTCTAGTTTTGATGATAATAAGGATGAAGATCTAAAAGTGATTGATGTGTCTCCTATTAAATCTTTGTTTTGCAATATGAATCTTGATAATGACTCGGAGTTTTTAGATCTTGATGCAAAAATTGGTAAAAGTGGGATTGGAGAGGTCAAAAGTTTACATAGCAATGAACCCACTATTTTGGATTTCAAGGAATTTAATTATGATAATTTCTCTTTGATAGATTGTATTTCCTTGTTGCAATCTGTGCTAAATTCTCTGCATGCTTATAATCAAAATAAAGCTTTTACCAAACATATCGTTGATGCCTTAATGCTATCCTATGAAGAAAAGCTTGAATTAGAAGTTTCTATTCCAAGAAAACTTTATGATGAGCGGGAACCTACTATTAAAATTAAGATTAAAGATTATGAATGCTTTGCTTTATGTGATTTGGGTGCTAGTGTTTCCACGATTCAAAAAACTTTGTGTGATATGTTAGGTTTCCGTGAATTTGATGATTGTTCTTTAAATTTGCATCTTGTGGATTCCACTATTAAGAAACCTATGGGAAGGATTAATGATGTTCTTATTGTTGCAAATAGGAATTATGTGCCCGTAGATTTCATTGTTCTTGATATAGATTGCAATCCTACATGTCCTATTATTCTTGGTAGACCTTTCCTTAGAACGATTGGTGCAATTATTGATATGAAAGAAGGGAATATTAGATTCCAATTTCATTTAAGGAAGGGCATGGAACACTTTCCTAGAAAGAAAATTAAATTACCTTATGAATCTATTATGAGAGCCATTTATGGATTGTATACCAAAGATGACAATACTTAGATCTATTCTTGCTTTTATGCCTAGCTAGGGGCGTTAAACGATAGCGCTTGTTGGGAGGCAACCCAATTTTATTTTTGTTTCTTGCTTTTTGGTTCTGTTTAGCAATAAATAATTCATCTAGCCTCTGTTTAGATGTGGTTTTATGCTTTTAATTAGTGTTTGTGCCAAGTAGAACCTTCGGGAAGACTTGAGAAAGTTTTTGTGATCTTGCTATAGTAGATGTAGAATAGTTTCGGTCTACTTGTCGCGGACGTAATGCCTAGATATTCTCATAATTATGCACTTTTCTATCAATTGCTCGACAGTAATTTGTTCACCCACCGTAATACTTATGCTATCTTGAGAGAAGCCACTAGTGAAACCTATGGCCCCAGGGTCTATCTTTTATCATATTTCCAATCTATTTTATTTTGCAATCTTTACTTTCAATCTATATCATAAAAATACTAAAAATATTTATCTTATTATTATTATCTCTATCAGATCTCACTCCCTTAAGTGACCGTGAAGGGATTGACAACCCCTTTATCGCGTTGGTTGCGATGTTCTTATTTGTTTGTGTAGGTACGAGGGACTTGCGTGTAGTCACCTACTGGATTGATACCTTGGTTCTGAAAAACTAAGGGAAATACTTACGCTACTTTGCTACATCACCCTTTCCTCTTCAAGGGAAAACCAATGCAGTGCTCAAGAGGTAGCACGCTCCAACGGTCGCGCCGTGTGGCGAGCCGCAACCTATCGGCGCGGACGCACCTAGCTTGCTCTGCGGCGCGCAATTGATCTGTTGTGCGGCGAGTTGCAGCCTGTCGGAGCTGACATGCCTATCTTGATCTGTGGCGCTGAAGCGCCATGCGCCAAGGGTCTCCTCAACCCTGGTGATGACGCGCATCACAGCGTCGTCCATCGTGTTGCCGGGGAGCGTCTCGGCCTCGACGGGCCGTTGTCAGTGTCAAAACCGGCAGATCTTGGGTAGGGGGTCCCGAACTGTCCGTCTAAGGATCGAAGGTAACAGGAGGCAGGGGACACGATGTTTACCCAGGTTCGGGCCCTCTTGATGGAGGTAAAACCCTACGTACTGCTTGATTTACTTTGATGAGTATAGGGGTTACAAGAGTTGATCTACCTCGAGATCGTAATGGCTAAACCCTAGATGTCTAGCCTGTATGATTATGATTGTGATCGCCTCTACGGACTAAACCCTCCGGTTTGGGGGACTCGGGGGGGGGGGGGGGCTACAGAGTCGGTTTACAGAGAAAGGAATCTTCATGTCCAAGCACCAAGCTTGCCTTCCACGCCAAGGAGAGTCCCATCCGGACACGGGGGAAGGTCCTCGATCTTGTATCTTCACCGCCCATCAGTCTGGCCCACATCACATAGCCCGGACGCCCAAGGACCCCCTAGTCCAGGACTCCCTCAGTAGCCCCCGAACCAGGCTTCAATGATGACGTGTCCGACGCGCAGATTGTCTTCGGCATTGCAAGGCGGGTTCCTCCTCTGAATATCCCAAAGAAAAAAGAACTGTATTTGACTCCTCAATGATGATGCAGTATCCGGCTTTACTTTAAATGTTGTATCCTTCGACTTCTGTGCCACCGTCGCCTCTCTTCCACATGTCAGATGAATACGAAGGGTCCAAGTACCTTTACAGATAACGCCCTTGACGGCGTATGGAAGGCGTTTATTTAAGGAGATTGAATCTCAGATGCCATTCTCAACCAGGCGAAAAAATCCTTGGAGATAGCCATAGAGAACCACACAAACATGGATGGCGCTCCCAGTTCTTCCTTAGGCCCTCATGGCCCCCAAAAAGGCGATTGGGAGAGCTGCTCGGTCTCCCATGCCCAGCTGACCAAGCTCCAGGTGCAGGGATATCTTCCTCCCGTGGACCTGGTTCCCGTCTGGGCGGGATTAACTTCCATAAATGGTGAAGCCCTGGCGGAAAATTTCCCCAATCCTTCAGAAGGTGAGCGAGTGTGCTTCGTTTCCTTCCTTTTAAGAGGCGTTGGATTTCCAATCCACCCTTTCCTCCGAGGTCTCCTGGGGTACTACGGCCTCCAGCTACACAATCTCAGGCCGGGCTCCATTCTGCACATCACGGGCTTCATGGCTCTCTGTGAGCTGTTCTTAGGTTGTGAGGCCCATTTTGAGTTATGGAGGAAACTTTTCTGCCTCGTCCCCCGCTCCCAAAAGGGATCTATATTCGAGGTGGGCGGCGCCGAAGTATGGCGTATATCCGGGACAAGATACCTGTCCGGCACTCCGAAGAAGGCATCCGAAGAGTGGCGCTCAGAGTGGTTTTATATTGAAGACGTAGTTCTCCCAGACCCAATCCAATGGGGCCTACCCGAATTTCGCAATGCTCCGTTAAAGAAACGCCACAGCTGGCGTCCCTGGAGCCTCGAAGAGGAGGATAGTCCGGAGATTAAGAAGTTAATGAGCAAGATAAAGATACTCGCCCAATCCGGACTATCCATAATTGAGGTAATGGCGATTTCAATAATGTGAGGCGTTCAGCCAATCCAATCCAGAGGACACCCCATGTGGCACTACAATGGGGAGGATGACGCATCATGCTGCGGGCGCAAGGGTCCGGACAATTTTACCGCCTTAGCCACCATGTTGGCTGATCTTTATAAAGGGGAGAAAGAAGATTTTACTCGCCTGAAATGCCGAGAGCGCCTTTCCATGTACAACCCTCCTAGCTGGGTGAGCTTTTGCTTTGTAACCTTACAATCCTCTTCCTGAGTCGCACCTGGTTGAACTTAATCCGACTATGTTTAACAAGAATGGAGGAAGGTTGTCGCGGGGATCTATAGCCCTGCCCCGCAACCGGAGGACCATGTTCGAGACCTGGATCCCAGATTTGAAGATGTTCCGGATATATTCATAGAGCTCAAGGAGGGGGTCTTTTACCAGGCGAGCTATGACGGCACAGAAGTGGCCATCATAGCCGATTATCCCGGCCTTCTCCCCTCCTCCCACGTAAGTACCCAGGAGATGTCTCCTCCACAAGAGTTTTCTCATCGTGCCTCACCCACCGCACTGTCTCGCATTCCAAAGGGGCGGCGCTCGTCTCGCCACGCCGCATCAGAAACGTCCCTTAAGAAGGTGACGCCTGCGCAGAGCGGATCTTCGAAAAGAAAGGTGGACGGCGATACTGCCGAGCCCTCACCTTTATCAAAAAGGTATGGTTTTTACTATGCCCTTGGCAGATATACCGAACTGTGACATTTCCTGATGTGCGACATTTTTCAAGAAGAGCATACGCCGGACTATGTCCGGAGGCCTCGCTGGTCGTGCATCACCCAATCCAAACCTGGACCCTATCCAAAGGACTAGGGTTGATACCGGTGAAATGCTGGATTGTACTCTCCCTAAGGATTCAGATGATGTATCCGCTACCAATTCCAAAGTGGAGAGTGCGATGAACCACCGGGACTGGAGGGCGGCTATGCATGACCCAACTTTCACCGAAGAGGCATTCAATGCCTTCAGCTCAACGGATGCATATATCCGAGCTGCTCGGGATGGGCTCGCTAGAGCCACTCACTAGCTTTCAAAGGACATGCAGGTAAGATCATGTGTCAGTAGCCCCCGAGACTTAGAGCAGTTGATGCAACTGATTTAAGGATCATTTGCATAATCAGGTACTCACGGAGAAGAACAACATGTTGTCTCAGGAGCTGGAAAAATGGCGGACCCAACTAACTGTTGTCACCGCCGAACTGGCGAAGTCCAAGGAGGCACTGACTGGTAATGTTCGCTACTGTCCGGAGAATATAATCATGCACCAGCCATGTTTTTTGAAATAAACACCAATTTATTTACGACGGCAAAATCATCGGATCAGCTGGAAGAGAGACTGAAGGACGCGCAGGCAGATAAGAAGCACGCCGAAAGGAAAGAGGCTATTGGTCAACGTATACTAACGCGGACCGGGGATGAGAAGAACAAGTTGCAAGATGGCAACATCAAGCAGGCCGAGGAGCTGAAGGACAAACAAGCCCAACTTGTGGATGCCTTGAAAGAGAACAGAAAGCTGAAAGGCGGTATATTCAGTATGCTTTATAACCTTACTTCCATACAGTCCCCTAATGGTAAGTTTAACAAGTTTATTTCTGTAGGTGTGCTGACCGGGCGGCCCGAAGGAGAGGTGTCCGAATTTCAAGGTGATCTGCTACAAGAGCTATCCAAAGTGCATGCGCGAGCCCGGAAGGCAATGAGGAACATTACTAAAGCTTTATGGCCGGCCGATTCTCCTCGAGGAAGTATGGAGGAACTCGTGAATTTATTCAAGGGAGCTCGTCACCGCTTTGGACTATGGAAGATATCAGCATGCCGATAAGGCGCACGAGAAGCCTGGGCCATGGTGAAAACACGGTACACCGGACTTGATCCGAATGATATGGCCCGGGTCGGGCCTCGGGGACCAGATGGACAGGAAATTCCTATTAGCTTAGTATATGACCAAGTAAAGATAGCCGCCAAGTTTTCGCAACAGGATTGTAAGCTAGACAACTTATTAGATCGTCTAGAGGAGGAGGAAGTTTTCGAGTCCAAGTAGTAATATACTTTTATCGACAAACGCATCTCCAGCCGAATTATAAAATGATTGTCATGGCAGACCTTCCGCTTTAACCTCCGAAATCCAAAGTTTGGAGTCTTTACGAATACTGTACTTGTGGTAAACACCAAAGTATGTTTGGAAACCAGGCAGTCCGGTCATAGTTGCTTGAACAGACTAGTTGTATTTGGGGAGTTATGTTATATTACATTTGATCGTAAGGAACATCTTCCAGAGAGAATAGTTCCGTTAAGGGTTCCTTTCCCTGGGCCAGCATGCATTGTTGTGCATGCCTGAGCTGTGATGCTAAAAATCACAACACACGTTGTATTTTGGGGGCTTGTATCGCAACGAGGGTGGTTCATCTTTTGTCCGTCGACCTATTTTTCCCTTAAGAATGCTAGCTTCCGGCTTGACCCGTCTGAGGTGCACGTCCGGATAACCCGGTTGTAACAATCGCAGAGGTGCTCCCTTTATGCCCTAGCCGAACAAGCGAGAACGTAGAGCATAAGCACAGGAGCCAGGAAACCCAGCTTGGCAAAAACTTAAGTCATAAAGGTGCATATAGTGGTGAATAAAAGACATGAGAAGATGACACATATATATGGTGAGCCTGATGCTCGAAAAATAATAATAAGCTTCTGTGACTAGAAGCCCCCATGTATTGGGGGGATGTACATTTAAGCATGTATACCCCTTAAGTGTGCGGTTTATCTGAACACGGGCTAGAAGTTGTATAAAAACGAAAAGAAGAAAGAGAGAAAAGAGAAAAAGGTAACAGACAATGATTCCGGACTTAGGCGTAGAATCTTCAGAGTCTGGCAGCATTCCATGGGTTCGGCTCTAGGCGATTGTCTGATGCATTACAAAGGCGATAGGCTCCTCCAATGAGAACTTCATCTATAATGAAGGGACCCTCCCATTTGGGCTTGAGCTTGTCCTTTTTCTTCTCTGGTAGGCGTAGAACAAGTTCACCGACATTATAAGTCTTGGCCCGCACTTCTCTGCTTTGGTATCTTCAAGCTTGTTGTTGGTAGAATGCTGAACGAGCTTTTGCGACATCGCACTCCTCCTCCAGGCCATCTAAGTCATCTTGTCGATCGATCTTGGCCTCTCTCTCTTCGTACATGCATACTCGAGGTGAGTCATGAATAATATCGCAGGGCAAGATGGCCTCTGCGCCATACACCATAAAGAACGGTGTGTATCCGGTCGTACGATTGGGCGTGGTCCACAACCCCCAGAGTATGGATTCGAGCTCCTCAACCCAGTGTTTATCTGACTCCTTTAAGGATCGCACTAGTCTGGGTTTAATGCCACTAATTATCAAGCCATTAGCCCGTTCGACTTGACCATTTGTTTGAGGGTGATAGACGGAGGCGTAATCGAGCTTGGTACCCAGATTAGCACACCAAGTTTTTACCTCATAGGCTGTGAAGTTAGAGACGTTATCGGTAATGATGTTGTGTGGGACACCATAACGGTGGACACCGGATATGAAATCTATCACAGGTCCGGCTTCAGCCATTTTAACTGGTTTGGCCTCTATCCACTTAGTGAATTTATCCACCATGACCAGCATGTATTTTTTCTTATGGCTTCCCCCTTTAAGGGGTCCCACCATGTCAAGCCCCCATATCGCAAAAGGCCAAGTAATGGGGATTGTTTGTAGGGCGGTAGGCGGCATATGGCTTTGATTGACGAAAAGCTGGCATCCTACACAACGTTGGACGAGGTCTTGTGCATCTGCTTGGGCCGTAGGCCAGAAAAAACCGGTACATAAGGCCTTACTTACAAGGGCCCGAGCTGCAGCGTGATAACTGCCAAGACCAGCATGGATTTCGGCCAAAAGTTGCCGCCCCTCTTCTTCGTAGATACATCTTTGAAGGACTCTGGTAGTAATTTTCTTGTAGAGCTCACCTTCATGAACCTTGTAGCTTTCGAGCGTCGAATGATACATCGAGACTCATTCTGGTCCTCAGGGAGCTCTCGCCTATTAAGGTAGGCAAGGAAGGGTTCGGTCCATGGGGCGATAACTGCCATGATTACGTGGGCCGATGGTGTTATTTCGGAACCCCCAATGATATCGGAATTGTGTTCGGAATCTGGGGGTGTGATCGGCTTCGGACTGGTGTTGTTGCTCTCATCCTGCCATACCACGGATGGATTGAAGAGCCTCTCCACAAAGGTATTAGGTGGGAGGGGATCATGCTTAGTGCCCATGCGAGCAAGGATGTCCGCTGCTTGATTACACTCTCGGGCCACATGATGAAACTCGAGCCCCTCAAACCGAGCTGATATTTTAAGTACGGCGTTGCGGTAAGCCGCCATCTTCGGATCTTTGGCATTAAATTCTCCGTTTATTTTGGATATTGCGAGGTTTGAATCCCTGCGCACCTCGAGGTGTTGTATGCCCATGGAGACGGCCATCCGAAGACCATGCAACAGGGCCTCATATTCGGCTGCGTGATTAGAGTCTATATACAGTATTTGGAGCACATAACGAACCGTGTCTCCTGTGGGGCATGTCAGGACGACACCAGCCCCAAGTTCGGCTAGCATTTTAGAGCCGTCGAAGTGCATCACCCAGTTGGAATATGTGCCGTACTCTTTAGGGAGTTCGGCCTCCGTCCATTCGGCGATGAAGTCAGTCAATACCTGAGATTTAATGGCTCGGCGTGGATTATATATTATTTCAAACGGTAAGAGCTCAATGGCCCATTTGGCAATCCGGCCGGTGGCATCTCGGCTGTTTATGATATCATTAAGTGGTACTTCAGAAGTCACAGTGCCTCAAGGGCCAAGGATGCGGTTTTGTTTTCGGCACGGAGTGCTATGTCCGGATCACTGGCAATAGTGATAACACCAGTGGGCCTGGGCATTTTGAGCTTCATGTACCCGTAATGAGGTATGGCTTGAAAGCATGTGAATGCGTCTCACCCTAACAAGGCATGATATTTGCTGCTGAAAGGGGCCACCTGGAAGATTATCTCTTCAGACCTATAGTTCTCTGGCGTGCCGAATACCAAGTCGAGTTTAATTTTCCATGAGAATCTTGCTTCCCGACTAGGGATAATTCCTCGAAAGGTTGTATTACTTTGCTCAATGCGACTCATGTCCATTTGCATTTTATTGAGCGTGTCTTTGTAGATGAGGTTCAGTCCGCTCCCGCCGTCCATGAGCACTTTATTGAGGCGAAAGTCGTCTACAATTGGGTTTAGAACCAAAGCGGCTGGTGCTCGGACTGATCGGGCCCTTGGCTCGTCACTGACATTAAAGGTTATCACCATATCGTTCCAAGGATTTATTGCGGCTACGTGATTGACTTCGGCAAGGTCGCGGAGCGTCCTTTTACGCCGCCTGTTTCAAGAAAAGGTCTTGAAGACCTTAAACACATTGAGGTCATTATCCTCAGGGGAATGCGTTGCTGGAGTAGTGTTGGTGAGAATAGTCTCCCCGCTTTTAGCCACCTGGCGGAGTATCCAACATGCTCGAAGGCTATGAGTTGGTTCGGAATTCGGCATCACGTGTATCTGACAGGGCTTGTCAAGCCATTCATCAAGGACAGTTCTGTGTCCCGGTAAGGGCTTATTTTTTCTTCCCGGGAAGTAATGATTAGGCGCCCCGTAAGTGCGCATCCGTTTTGTCCGGCCGGTGGGTGGCTTAAAGGCCGGTAGTTCCCACCGAGCTGTTTGGGCTTTCCAGGTGCTCTCCATTGTGCAATACTTCTGTACTATGTGTGCCAAATCTGCAAAGTGCAGTATGTGGCGTTGATTAAGGGCATTGAGGATGCCTTCATCCGTACAGTTGCGGCGAAAGACTAACACCGTGTCATCGTCGCAACAATCTTTAATCTTGTTGTTAACAAGTAGGAATCTAGCCCAAAAGTGATGAACTGTTTCCTAAGGTTGCTGTCGTATATACATTAAATCGCATATGTCTCGAGGACCGGAATTGCTTGGAGAGTATTGATTGTGGTGAGTGGGTGGGATTAAATCCGAACCCTGACCCATTGTGGAATCTGGATTTTGAAAAAATTCTGAGGTCATTGGCCCAGGATCCGGAGTGTCCTGGGGGTTTTTAGACTCAACACCTGTATCTATGTTCGGAGGACAGATGCTCTCTTCTCGAAAGTGAGTGTCCGGCTCGTAGGGCTCGGAGATCCGAACATAGTTTGTTTTCAGCACAGGAGGGGCAGTATCCTCAACTTGTTCTTCCACGACGGTCACCAGGTGGGTGACAGGTGGAGACCTGATTTCCCTCTGATCGGGTTTAAGCCCAATCAGGTCGTAATCTGTTGCGACCCCCGGGGCAGCAATGCGATCTAGCAATTTGTTTAAAGACGAGACATCTGTCGGATCCATCTTATCGATGCTTTCGGGGTTGATTCGAAGATGATTTTTGGCAATCCGGGACCGCCTCAGGCTTGATGGCCGGGCGGGCGCCTATGGCGGAATTGCCGATCTAGAGGATCTGCCTAGGAACAAGGGCTCTTCCAGAGGTGATTTTGTCGTTGATGACGAGGCGAACCATCGATCCTTCTATTGACAACACGGAGGAACTCCCAATGAAAGCACCAATGTCGGTGTCAAAACCGACAGATCTCGGGTAGGGGGTCCCAAACTGTGCGTCTAAGGATCGAAGGTAACAAGAGGAATGGGACACGATGTTTACCCAGGTTCGGGCCCTCTTGATGGAGGTAAAACCCTATGTACTGCTTGATTGACTTTGATGAGTATAAGGGTTACAAGAGTTGATCTACCTCGAGATCGTAATGGCTAAACCCTAGATGTGTAGCGACCAGACCTCAAACAGTCTGATCTCTGTGCTCCGGTGTCATCCCTGGATCAGTAATGCTGACACCACACAGTACTTGGAGGATTTATAGCAGAGTAGCAATCACACACTTATTACATCGAGTGTATCAAAATAGAACTTATTACAATAAATATGGCTTAAGGCCATCTAATAACGATAACAGCGGAAGGCTTGGAAGATAAGTGAGTCCATCAACTCCAACGGCATCACTGAGTATAGAACCACGACCTAAAACTCCTCAATCATCGTCTGAAAAGTCTGCAACATTAACATTGCAGCCCGAAAACGGGTCAGCACATGGAATATGCTGGCAAGGTAACACATAGAGAGTAATGGAATGCAACAGCTATACTATATGTATATTTGGCTGGTGGAAAGCTCTATGGTTACAGTTTTGCGTAAAGCCAATTTTTCCCTACATCAAAGGAATAAAATTAATTACTATCATGGTGGTTGTTAAACATTGAGAATGGTTGACAGCATTCTCAATCCCAATTAAGTAACATCATTAAAAACCCCACAAAATTAATTTAGAGTAACATGTTGAGATTCACATGATAATCCAGGTACTAGATACTCAAGATGTCCATAACCGGGGACACGGCTAACCATGATTAGTTTGTTACACTCTGCAGAGGTTTGCGCACTTTTCCCCACAAGACTCGATCGCCTCCGTTTGGTTTCTCGCACTACAGGGTGTTTGAGAAGACGGATGACCGAGACACAGTCTTTCAGAAGCGCTAGCACCTTACGACGGATAGACCGGTACACCTACTTTCCCCTACATCTGCTAGTCTACCCTGTAAGAGTTCGCACAACTTAGTCAACTATGCCAGAGCCCATAATGGCTTGTGGCTGCACACGGAAGTTTATAGTATGAATAATCTCATGATCCCTTTGGGCCTGGGTGGCGGTCCAAATTAAAACAGGCAAGTCTTGGAATCCCCAGGTGCCTCAATCCACCTAGATGTGTGTTAGGTTGCCACCTTAGATAAACCCTTAATCATCAATCTCACATCTGTCATGGATATCACTAACCCAATCCACGTCTACTAGCATAGCATGGCATAATAAGCAAACGTGGAAGTAAATCCCAAAGGTTTGATAATAAACAGGTAATAGGTACTACCTCATCTACTTCCCATCCCACAATTTAATTAGATCCTAATCATGCATTGTGTGAAGATTGATCTAATGCAATAAAACTGGGTTGTAGAAAAGGTATGATCAAAGTGTTACTTGCCTTGCTGATGATCCGCGTAACCTAGAGATTCGAAGTAACAGGCGGCGCACTCCGGGTATTCTATCGCAGACAAACAATAAGCATACAATAAGTACTCATCTAATGCACAGGTAAAACTCAAATAAGAGATCTAACCAGAAAGTTCAAATTAAGAACCCTGTTTTGCAAAAAGAATCAAATCGAATGAAGCAAAAGAAATCAAACGGCGAAAGAAAACAACTTCGTTCTAGTAATCTGGATCTAGGGCAAATTTTACAGTAGCAAAAACATGTTTAAGTTGATTATTCGGAAAGAGAGTTTCGAGACGAAACTCCAGGCGCTTGAATCGCCTCATTTCGATAAACGAGCGAAAAGTTATACTAAAACGAAAATCGGATAAAAAATCGCGATCAGAAAATAACCGCGAAAAATCCGACGAAAAAGAAAAATGACGAACAGATTTTTTTTTTAAACAACACGGAAAACGAGGCGGCGGCGAACCTCGGGCGGCGCGCTGCTCCGGCGGCGGGCGGCGGCGGCGGCTGGGGCGGGGCTAGGGTTAGGCGGCGGCGGCTGGGCTCTCTCTCGGCTCAGGCCTCGGGCGCCTTATAAAGGCCCCGGCCAGGGAGTCCTGGCCGAGTACGGCCCGTAGTCGGTTCCGGGGTTTTTTTTTTAATAATTCCGCTCGGAAGAAAAATAAAAAGAAATACTAAACGGACTCCAAAAATCACGAAATAAATTTTGCCGGGTTTCTAAAATCAAGCCCGATAAAGTGAACATTTATCTAGGCCCAAACTACAACTTTTAAAAACGCGCATTTTTCCTAAATTCAATTAAAAATACTGAAAAACTCCGAAATAAAATTATTTGATTTTTTTATTAATCCTCAATATTTCTATATTTTGGGAAAGTCATTTTATTCCCTCTCTCATATTTTTGTAATAGAAATAATTGATGATAAAATAAATAAAATCAAATGATCCAGTTTACATAATTTGAGAAAACTCAAATATGTAAATAACGAAATCCCCAACTCTCTCCGTGGGTCCTTGAGTTGCTTAGGATTTTCTAGGATCAAAACCAAAAGCAAAATAAAATATGATATGCATGATGATCTAATGTATAACATTCCAAATTGAAAATTTGGGATGTTACAAACCTACCCCCCTTAAAATGAATCTCGCCCTCGAGATTCGGGTTGGCTAGAAAATAGGTGAGGATGGTCTTGGAGCAAATCTTCCTCTCGCTCCCAGGTGGCTTCATCCTCCGTGTGGTGGCTCCACTGAACTTTGCAAAACTTGATAACCTTGCTATGAGTAACTCGGCTGGCAAACTCAAGAATCTTGACTGGTTTTTCCTCATAGGTCAAATTGTTATCCAACTGAATTGCTTCTAATGGCACTGTGTCTCTCAAGGGTATGTC
The DNA here is from genome assembly GCF_003073215.2 of Triticum urartu. NCBI lineage: Eukaryota > Viridiplantae > Streptophyta > Magnoliopsida > Poales > Poaceae > Triticum > Triticum urartu. The sequence goes on from NC_053022.1 coordinate 289,837,977, forward strand.
AGCCATCTCCGCGTGACACTTCTTCAACTGAGAAACGTGGAACACATCATGCACTCCTGCCAATACTTCTGGCAATTCCAACTTGTAGGCCACTTCTCCCATACGCTCCAAAACTCGATATGGTCCTACAAATCGTGGCGCTAACTTCCCCTTAACTCCAAAGCGCTTAATCCCTCGAAGTGGGGATACTCGAAGATAAACTCTGTCTCCAACTTCGTAAACTGTCTCCTTGCGTTTAGAATCTGCGTAGCTCTTCTGCCTGGACTGGGCTACCTTGAGCCTATCGCGAATCAACTTCACCTTCTGTTCAGACTCTTTAATCAGATCTGGTCCAAACAACTGGCGGTCTCCAACTTCGTCCCATGACAACGGTGTCCTGCACCTCCTTCCGTACAAAGCTTCGAAAGGTGCCATCTTCAAACTGGTCTGATAGCCATTATTGTAAGAGGACTCTACATATGGCAAATTATCGTCCCAAATAGATCCATAATCTAGCGCACAAGCTCTCAGCATATCCTCCAAAATCTGATTGACTCTCTCGGTCTGTCCATCTGTCTGCGGGTGAAAAGCTGTACTAAATTCTAGCCTAGTACCCAAAGTCTCATGCAACTGCTTCCAGAACTTTGAGGTAAACTGGGTTCCTCTATCTGATACGATGCTCCTCGGAACTCCATGCAAACATACGATCCTGGTCATGTATATCTTTACCAACTTAGCACTGGTGTAAGTGGTCTTTACTGGGATGAAATGAGCTACCTTCGTCAATCGATCAACTACAACCCAAATCAAGTCATAACCTGAATGAGTCCTTGGTAATCCCGTGATAAAATCCATGCCTAACTTATCCCACTTCCATTCGGGTATCGGCAATGGTTACAACAATCCTGCTGGCTTCTGATGCTCTGCCTTTACTCTCTGACATACGTCACAAACTGCTACATACTCCGCAATATCCTTTTTCATTCCGGTCCACCAGAAAATATCCTTCAAATCCAAATACATCTTGGTATTTCCTGGGTGAATCGAATATGGTGAATCATGTGCCTCTTGCAAAATCAACTTTCTAATTTCCGGGTTATTGGGCACATAAACACGGTCTTCAAACCATAGGGTGTCGTGCTCATCCTCACGAAATCCTTTAGCTTTTCCTTCTTTCATCTTCTCCTTTATGGAAGCAATCTCCTTGTCAGATTTCTGAGCTTCTCTGATTCTGTCCATCAATGTTGACTGAATCTCCAATGCTGCTACATAGCCTCTCGGAACTATTTCCAAACATAGTTCACGAAAATTTCCTGCTAACTCCTTGGGTATTTCTCCCGTCATTCACGTATTGACATGGCTCTTGCGGCTTAATGCATCAGCTACTAAATTAGCTTTTCCGGGATGGTAATGTAATTTCATATCATAATCCTTGATGAGCTCCAACCATCTCCTTTGTCTGAGGTTCAACTCCTTCTGTGTGAAAATGTACTTCAAACTCTTGTGATCCGTGTACACCTCACAATGATTTCCAATGAGGAAATATCTCCATGTCTTCAATGCATGCACTACGGCTGCTAACTCCAAATCATGCGTGACATAATTCAATTCGTGGGGCTTCAGTTGTCATGAAGCATAAGAAACAACTCTTCCTTCCTGCATAAGCACTGCTCCAAGTCCTCGACGTGAAGCGTCGCAATACACCTCATAATCCTTGGTTTGATCTGGCAAAATCAACACTGGTGAGGTAACCAAGCGTTTCTTCAACTCCTGGAAACTAGCCTCACACTCCTCAGTCCATTTGAACTTGGTATCCTTCTTTAGCAACTCCATCATAGGTTTCGCGATCTTTGAGAAATTCTCAATAAATCTCCGGTAGTATCCTGCGAGTCCAAGAAAACTCCGGATCTCTCCAACGGTAGTTGGGGCTTCCCACTTGGTCACGGTTTCAACTTTAGCGGGATCAACTGCTATACCTTCTCCAGATATAACGTGTCCGAGGAATCCTACTTCCTTCAACCAAAATTCACATTTGCTGAACTTGGCGTATAATTGGTGTTCTCTGAGCTTTCCAAGTACCAAACGCAAATGCTCCTTATGCTCCTCTTCATTCTTCGAATATACCAGGATATCATCAATGAACACTATGATGAACTTATCCAAAAACTCCATAAACACTTTGTTCATCATGTTCATAAAATAGGCAGGCGCGTTAGTCAGTCCAAATGACATAACGATATACTCATACAGTCCATATCTTGTGGTGAATGCTGTCTTAGGTATATCCTGTTCTCGAATCTTCAACTGATGGTATCCTGATCGCAAATCGATCTTGGAAAACACTTTAGCTCCTTGCAATCGATCAAACAGATCATTGATCATTGGTAGCGGGTATTTGTTCTTGATTGTTACTTCGTTCAATCCTCGATAGTCAACAACCATCCTTAATGATCCATCCTTCTTCTCCACTAGAAGTACTGGTGATCCCCAAGGCGAAGAACTTGGGCGAATATATCCCTTATCCAGTAACTCCTTAATCTGCTTCTTAATTTCCACCAAATCTTTTGCTGGCATCCTATATGGTCTCTTTGATATTGGCCCAGTGCCTGGCAAAAGCTCAATCAAAAACTCAATGTCTCTATCCGGTGGCATGCCTGGCAACTCTTCGGGAAATACATCAGGAAAATCCTTTACCACTGGTACTTCCTCCTGCACAACTCCTGATAAGGAATTTACTTGTGTCCTGTTTGGCGCATGTCGGAATACATACTTGATCCTTCTTCCTTCTGGCGTTGTGAGCAAAATTGTCTTACTGGCGCAATCGATGTTTCCTCCATACATCGACAGCCAATCCATACCAAGAATCACATCCAGACCTTGGGATTCCAAAATAATTAAATCCGTTGGGAAAACATGCCTTCCTATACTTAATGGCACTTGAAAACATCCTTGACTGGCCATGTACTCCGCTCCTGGTGAGCTTACTAGCATAGGTGTTTTAAGAATCCTAGTGGGCAGGCTATACTTTTCCACAAATCCCCTTGATATGTATGAATGCGATGCACCAGTATCAAAAAGAACGAGTGCAGTAAATGACTTAACCAAAAACTTACCTATTACTGCATCGGGCTGAGCTTCAACCTCCTCCACATTAACGTGGTTCACCTGTCCACTGTTGAAAGGGTTCGGCTTCTTTCCAGAGCATCCATTGTCGTTTTGTTCTTCAGGACAGTCATTTGCATAATGTCCTGGCTTCGAACACTTATAGCAAGTGACGTGGCTCAAGTCCTTCTTGTCTGGGGTTGATGGGGTGCTGCGGTTCTGGCCATTGCTTCCTCCATTCCCATTACCATTCTTGATGCCATTGTGATTGTGCGAGCTACCTACTCCATGGGTATGCTTAAATTGTCCTCCCGGTCTAGGGGTAAAACGAGGCTTCTGCTGAGCTCCTGAATTATACTTTCCTTGTCCATACTTCCTCTTGCGGTTCTCAATTTGCTGTTGCTTCCCTTCAATCATAAGAGCACGATCTACCAACTCCTGGTAGTTGTTGAAGGTGGCTACCATCAACTGCATACTCAACTCATAATTCAGTCCTTCCAGGAATTTCTCCTGCTTAGCTGCATCTGTAGCAACGCCATCTGGGGCATAACGTGCTAGCTTACTAAACTCCTCCACATACTGGCCAACTGTCTGTCCTCCTTGGCGCAAGTTACGAAACTCACGCTTCTTCATGGCCATTGCTCCTGCTGAAACATGGGCAGTACGAAAAGCCTGCTGAAACTGGTCCCATGTGACAGTGTCGACTGGGAAGGTGGCTGTGAAATTCTCCCACCAAGATGTTGCGGGTCCTTCTAACTGATGTGCGGCAAACTTCACCTTCTCCGCATCTGCGCATCCTGCTGTGGTCAACTCCCTAGCTATCTTGCGGAGCCAATCATCTGCTACTATCGGCTCGGTGCTATTGGAAAACACCGGCGGATTTAGCCTAAGAAAACGGGCTAAGTGGTCAACAGGTGGTGATGGTGGTGGGTTGTTGTTGTTGTTCCCTTGATTCTGATTCTGAACTAGCAACTGCATCAAGGTGTTCTGCTGCTGGATCAACTGGGTGAGCTCCGGCGGAAAGGCAAATCCGGGGTCACGTCTCGGAGGCATCTGAGGGTTTAGAAAAGATGAGATATAAGAATAGAGGGGGTCTAAAGAGAAATCACTACCCATATGAACATGAGGCAAAAGCACACAATTCACTTCATTCAATCAAACATAGGCATACAATCGATCTAACTATCACAAAAGTGCTCGGACTACTATATTTACATGGTGGACTACTACTACTGATGAGGTGGTCTACTAGAAATATTCTACGGTTGTAGACTCCATGATATTGGCTCCTGCTTCATCCACATAGTCATCATCGCTACTATCTTGCTCCGAGTCGGTGCCGTCGATGATGATGTAGTCTTCCGGACTAATCTCCTTGGGTTCTTCGTCTTCATCTACTGGTGTCGGGCCTCCCATAAATATTCCAATCTTCTTAATCAGATCATCATTCTACTCCACCAATACTTCAATTTCTTCTTCATAATCTTCGCGTGTAGCCTTGAGTTCTTCCTCTAGTTCCTTGATTCTAGTCTTAGCCTTCTTCAGATCTATCATGTCGGCGCACATCTGATTCTCCTGTCGTCGAATGTGCTGGTTTAACTCCTGGATAAAAGCTGCAATTGATCTATTTTTCCTGGTGCTGATCATCTCCCAGTGTTCATCTCGGCGTCCACAAATCTGGTTGATAGTATCCTTGAGATCCTTGCGGTAGATTTCTCCAATGCGTCCCATGGCGATGTGGGCTGCCATGCTCTTTCCTAGACTCCAAGTTGGTGAATCAAAAGAAAACTCTATGGGCTCAGTGACTGGCATGAACGTCCTTCCTGGAACTTGAACTTGAATCATCCAGCGCTCTTCTTCAGGTAAAGTGGCGTTGTAGGTTCCCGTCAAGCTTGGTACTCCTATGTTCAGGTATCTAGTGACTTCCTTCAAGTGGCGTCCAAAGGGTGTATCTTCATCCGGTTGGGTGAACTTGTTCCTTGCATCCGCCATCCTAAAGAGTAGAAAAGATGAGAAGTCAGAAGAGAAGAGAGTGGGTAGTGATCTAGGTCTTTAGCTTAGTGGTTGTGTCCTACAGTCAGCGTGTGCTCTGATACCATCTCTGTAGCGACCAGACCTCAAATAGTATGATCTCTGTGCTCCGGTGTCATCCCTGGATCAGTAATGCTGACACCACACAGTACTCGGAGGATTTATAGCAGAGTAGCAATCACACACTTATTACATCGAGTGTCTCAAAAGAGAACTTATTACAATAAATATGGCTTAAGGCCATCTAATAACGATAACAGCGGAAGGCTTGGAAGATAAGTGAGTCCATCAACTCCAACGGCATCACTGAGTATAGAACCACGACCTAAAACTCAATCGTCGTCTGAAAAGTCTGCAACATTAACGTTGCAGCCAAAAAACGGGTCAGCACATGGAATATGCTGGCAAGGTAACACATAGAGAGTAATGGAATGCAACAGCTATACTATATGCATATTTGGCTGGTGGAAAGCTCTATGGTTACAGTTTTGCGTAAAGCCAATTTTTCCCTACTTCAAAGGAATAAAATTAATTACTATCATGGTGGTTGTTAAACATTGAGAATGGTTGACAGCATTCTCAATCCCAATTAAGTAAAATCATTAAAAACCCCACAAAATTAATTTAGAGTAACATGTTGAGATTCACATGATAATCCAGGTACTAGATACTCAAGATGTCCATAACCGGGGACACGGCTAACCATGATTAGTTTGTTACACTCTACAGAGGTTTGCGCACTTTTCCCCACAAGACTCGATCGCCTCCGTTTGGTTTCTCGCACTACAGGGTGTTTGAGAAGACGGATGACCGAGACACAGTCTTTCAGAAGCGCTAGCACCTTACGACGGATAGACCGGTACACCTACTTTCCCCTACATCTACTAGTCTACCCTGTAAGAGTTCGCATAACTTAGTCAACTATGCCAGATCCCATAATGGCTTGTGGCTGCACACGGAAGTTTCTAGTATGAATAATCTCATAATCCCTTTGGGCCTGGGTGGCGGTCCAAATTAAAACAGGCAAGTCCTGGAATCCCCAGGTGCCTCAATCCACCCAGATGTGTGTTAGGTTGCCACCTTAGATAAACCCTTAATCATCAATCTCACATCTGTCATGGATATCACTCACCCAATCCACGTCTACTAGCATAGCATCGCATAATAAGCAAACGTGGAAGTAACTCCCAAAGGTTTGATAATAAACAGGTAATAGGTACTACCTCATCTACTTCGGGCGGCGAAAAATAACCACGAAAAATCCGACGAAAAAGAAAAACGACGAACAGAATTTTTTTTAAACAGCACGGAAAACGAGGCGGCGGCGAACCTCGGGCGGCGCGCTGCTCCGGCGGCGGCGGCGGGCGGCGGCGGGTGGCGGCGGCGGCGGCTAGGGCGGGGCTAGGGTTAGGCGGCGGCGGCTGGGCTCTCTCTCGGCTCGGGCGTTGGGCGCCTTATAAAGGCCCCAGCCAGGGAGTCCTGGCCGAGTACGACCCGTAGTCGGTTCCGGGTTTTTTTTTAAATAATTCCGCTCGGAAGAAAAATAAAAAGAAATACTAAACGGACTCCAAAAATCACGAAATAAATTTTGCCGGGTTTCTAAAATCAATCCCGATAAAGTGAACATTTATCTGGGCCCATACTACAACTTTGAAAAACGTGCATTTTTCCTAAATTCAATTAAAAATACTGAAAAACTCCGAAATAAAATTATTTGATTTTTTTATTAATCCTCAATATTTCTATATTTTGGGAAAGTCATTTTATTCCCTCTCTCATATTTTTGTAATAGAAATAATTGATGATAAAATAAATAAAATCAAATGATCCTGTTTACATAATTTGTGAAAACTCAAATATGTAAATAACGAAATCCCCAACTCTCTCCGTGGGTCCTTGAGTTGCTTAGGATTTTATAGGATCAAAACCAAAAGCAAAATAAAATATGATATGCATGATGATCTAATGTATAACATTCCAAATTGAAAATTTGGGATGTTACAAGATGTCTAGCATGTATGATTATGATTATGATCGCCCCTACAGAGTAAACCCTCCGGTTTATATGGACATTGGGGGGGGGGCCTAGGGTTTTGCAGAGTCGGTTTACAGAGAAAGGAATCTTCATATCCAAGCGCCAAGCTTTCCTTCCATGCCAAGGAGATTCCCATCCGGACATGGGGGGAGGTCTCAATCTTGTATCTTCACGGCCCATCAGTCCGGCCCACATCACATAGCCCGGACGCCCGAGGACCCCCTAATCCAGGACTCCCTCAGCCGTGACGCCTGCTCGTTTTCCTCGTCAATGAGGTTGATGGCAGAGGGGGCGCTTTTGGTGGGTTGGCGTGCTTGGAAAAGGAGGATGTGCTACAAGCTGCGCTTGTTGCCTTCGTGTGTCGCGTGCCGCCTAGGTTTATGCGCAATATCGCTGGGTGGCGGGAAACCGGTGAGGAAATGGTGGCGTGTTCATAAAATGCCATCAATTAATGGAAACTTAGCATAGAAGGAGCATCGAGCTAGCACAAGAAGTAGATGATAATCAGATGATCGTTTATCCTAGTTAATTATGCATGTAATAGTTTACTTTGGTGTGTGGAAATGTCATGTGTGTATTAGCCACCTATGTAATTGGATGTTTGCCGTGTATTACACACATCTTGTTTATGTGAAATGTTTTCGTTCTCTTGGCTCAACACAAACAGTTTATCGGAATGAACTGTATGCCCTCCATTGCACACACCTTGATCTGGTTGAACCGTTTCTATTGCGTTGCCTAATTGAAAACAGTTCATCCGAGTGAACCGTATATCGTATATCGCACACACCTTGATCTAGTTGACCGTTTCTTTTGTGTTACCTAATCACAAACAATTCATACGAGTGAACCATATTATGTATATCACACACACCTTCATCTGGCCGCCCGTTTCTTTTGTTCCTCCTCATCGCAAACAGTTCATTGAACTGAACCGTATGCCCTGCATCACACACGCAACTAAAATCTGAACCGTGTTTGATGCATCCGTGATCGCAAACATTTTGCACCTTTTTTGAAGATTTTTTTACACCACCATTTGCAATTATTACATCGCACACAGTTTCGTCGAAGGGTCTCTGATCGTAGTGTTGCGTTAGCAGCATCCCGCAGTACTGAAATCTACATATTTTAATCCCCGTTGATATGGTGTGTTATGGATCGTAGACCCCCAAAAATGCTCATGGCTCAAGATGTGTGCCACAAACAGAAATAAGTATCGCTTTTACTATTGTTCTTGAGTTATAGGAATCATGCACTATTAGGAGGGATCAGAGGATTGTAGCGGACCTCAAGTCAAAATGATCATACCATGCCTATTCTATATTAGGCCCATGACCAAAAAGATACTAAATAATGAAGGAAATATGCCCTAGAAGCAATAATAAAGTTTTTTTTTATTTCCTTATATCATGATAAATGTTTATTATTCATGCTAGAATTGTACTAGCCATAAACTTAGTACATGTGTGAATACATAGACAAATTGAGTGTCCCTAGTATGCTTCTACTAGACTAGCTCATTAATCAAAGATGGTTAAGTTTCTTGACCATGATTGTGTTGTCATTTGATGAACGGGATCACATCATTAGAGAATGATGTTATGGACAAGACCCATCCGTTAGCTTAGCATAACGATCGTTTAGTTTTATTGCTATTGCTTTCTTCATGACTTATACATGTTCCTCTGACTATGAGATTATGCAACTCCCGAATACCGGAGGAACACCTTGTGTGCTATCAAACGACACAACGTAACTGGGTGATTATAAAGATGCTCTACAGGTGTCTCCAATGGTGTTTCACTAGTGCGCGTCCGTCCTAAACAAACGGTTTTTAACCCCTTTCCACGACGGCATTTGGAACCGTCGCCAAGTGAGTGTGGGCGATAGGGGGGTCCTTCCCACATGACCCAGAAAACGTTGGGGATATGCCTTCCTGGCACACACGCTCGGCAAAATGAGGTCGTGTGTGACCGACAAGCGCTCAAATACAGAAATACGTATATTAGAGCTAAAAAATACAATTATATGGCGAAATTATCTCCGGTCGCAAGTACATCCCACACAGTCAGTCCCCGCTAAACGTTTCCATTCGTATGTACATCCCACACAGTCGCTCCAAGGAAAACATTTTCGTTCACAGGTACATCACACACAATTTTTCCCGTTAAATCGTTTGCGTTATTGAATGTATCACACACAGTCCGTAGAAGAAACTGTGTGGCAAAGGCTGTCCATCACACACAGGTTTTATGTGGTAAACGTTTGCGCAAGGTGGCCTAACGCAAATAGTTTTCAAGAGGAAGTCGTATGTGATTGTTCATTGATCCAACACGGTTTATTCCTAGAAATTGTGTGCATTGCCTGAGGTCATCACCCATGGTATTTTTTCAACAACCATTTGGAATAGCAAAACCCAATTAGCAGGCTAATTCGCCATTAGCAGGCTAATTATCTGATTATTCATAATCCATTTATTAATCTAATTGGCATTTCATATTAAGCACACAATATATTTCATTTCCGTATTAAGGAAGCAAAATTTCATAATTGAAATACATCAGAGTACAACATGATATAGCTTCAGCACTCAGCTACCCCATTACACAAATGCACCAGCAACAAGTTCCACATGCAACATGTACAACCTTTCGAAATTAGCATCATATATGGTATATAGACAGATGCATCTCATCTAGAAAACTACTGAAGCGGAAGGCGAATACTGAACCTTCATTCATGTTGAAGGTCTCTGCAACTTTAGGCCAGTGCCTGTGGATGATTGACCATCCATCCTTCATCCTCTTCAGGAACACTTCAATATTGATCTGTGGGTGTTGTATGAAAACCTTCCTCGCCTCCTGACCATGGAGGTGGTTTGAGAGGCAATCATCAGTGAACTGCTTTGGAAAGGCTTAAAAACAAGGATGTGCATAAATATCTTCTCTATATTGGAAATGGGGCAAAGGAATAAAAAAAGGCAAGGTATAATAGTTAGTACCATCTTGTAGTGAACTGATGTCTTTTTCATTATGCAGACAAAGATCTTGTTGTTTTTTGTCGCTAATTTCTTTATACTAACAATCTTTCTGAGTTTCTTGATTTGATTGATATTCATGGACAACTCATTTCCCCATATGCAAAAAGGGTCAAACACTAGGTCAAAACCTCTTACGGCAGGACCTACATGTGCAAGACCAAATTGTTAAAAACCAAAATATTAGAATGGTTCCTGCAATTGCACAATAATGTGCTATTAGAGAACGCACCATGCACGTGCTAACCTCGATTGTAAACCTCATTGCTTCCCATTGTTTCCCTGCAACACATATACGGTAGTTAGTCATCAGGTTAAGCAAGGGTTCGCATGCTATCAGTAAAATATGTTGATGAAAAATAAGCACATTGCAGATTCATCAGATTAATTCAAGCCACACGGAAAACTCATTTACCCAAACCAAGCATGATTAAGAACTAGGAAATATAGCACTTGTATATGTTTCTCATATATTAAGTGCAGCCAAATTCGATTTATTCCTCACATGCACAACAATACAAAATTCTACCCACGACAATTGGACATCGCATTGCAGAATTGAATCAAACAGTTAACTAAACACCACAACAAATGAACCAAACATTAACTGAGCACCACATTGCACAATATAACATACAAGATCAGACAGTTAACCAAACAGTTAACTACAGCCAATTGTAGCAATTGTATTTGTTTCTCATGTATTTACTACAGCCAAATTCAATTTATTCCTCACATGGTATACAATAACAGAATGCACCCACAACTATTGAACATCGCATTATAGAATTGAACCAAACAGTTAACTAAGCACCACAACACAAATGAACTAAACGTTAACTGAGCACCACATTGCACAATGTATAACCAAACCAAGCATGCTTGACAACTTGGAAATATAGCAATTGTATTCGTTTCTCATGTATTTTGTAAAGATAAATTTGATTTATTTCTCACATGGAAGACAATACGAAATTGCAGTCTGAAGAATTGAACATCACATTTGCAGAATTGTACCAAAGAGCTAACTGAAGATGACAACTAATTAACAAAATAGTTAATAAGTGAGCACCACACTGCATGACATATAGAACATATACACTAGAGCAACAGATTTCATGCTAAATTAGATAGCACAATTCACTAGAATTTGTGAAGGAAAGGCACGAGTAGCACATGCAATGGGTAAACCGAGAATGCTTAACCGACGTAGCTAGCAAATCGCAAGGTGCTCCTCTAAGATCTGGGGGTCGGCACGAATGGCAGCCATCGCGACCTCATCCGCGCGTGCGCCGCGATTTGCTTCTGCGCTGCCAAATGCTCCTTGAGATCCTGGCTATACTGCGTGCACCATGGCTTAGGGTGACACTTATTTGGTGGAGGGGTCGGTGATTTGGGTGTAAGGTGAAGCGCTCGCACCGATGGTCGGGGCATGTGGGGTGTGGAAGGAGGAGGAGGATGGGGGTCAGGTGTGGATTGCCTGCCTGGATAGACGAGGCCGAGCAGCGTGAAGGAGGGTCACCGACGAGGAGGCGGCGTTGTGCTACCTCTTGAGCATTGTGTTGGTTTTCCCTTGAAGAGGAAAGGGTCATGCAGCAAAGTAGCGTAAGTATTTCCCTCGGTTTTTGAGAACCAAGGTATCAATCCAGTAGGAGACTACACGCAAGTCCCTCGTACCTACACAAACAAATAAGAACCTCGCAACCAACACGATAAAGGGGTTGTCAATCCCTTCAAGGCCACTTACGAGAGTGAGATCTGATATAGATAATAATGATAAGATAAATATTTTTGGTATTTTTATGATATAGATTGAAAGTCAAGATTGCAAAATAAAAGGTAATAGAAATAGCTTGTTGACGGGAGATTAATATAATGGAGAATAGACTCGGGGCCATAGGTTTCACTAGTGGCTTCTCTCAAGATAGCATAAGTATTACGGTGGGTGAACAAATTACTGTCGAGCAATTGATAGAAAAGCGAATAATTATGAGAATATCTAGGCATGATCATGTATATAGGCATCACGTTCGTGACAAGTAGACCGACTCCTGCTTGCATCTACTACTATTACTCCACACATCGACCACTATCCAGCATGCATCTAGAGTATTATGTTCATAAGAACAGAGTAACGCATTAGGTAAGATGACATGATGTAGAGGGATAAACTCAAGCAATATGATATAAACCCCATCTTTTTATCCTTGATGGCAACAATACAATACGTGTCGTTTCCCTTTCTGTCACTGGGATCAAGCACCGCAAGATTGAACCCAAAGCTAAGCACTTCTCACATTGCATGGAAGACCAATCTAGTAGGCCAAACCAAACTGATAATTCGAAGAGACTTGCAAATATAACCAATCATACATAAAAGATTTCAGAGAAGAATCAAATATTGTTCATAGATAGACTTGATCATAAACCCACAATTCATCGGATCTTGACAATCACACCACAAAAAGAGTTACATCAAGTAGATCTCCAAGAAGATCGAGGATAACTTTGTACTGAGATTCAAAGAGAGGGAAGAAGCCATCTAGCTAATAGCTATGGACCCGAAGGTCTGAAGTAAACTACTCACACATCATCGGAGCGGCCATGGAGTTGATGTAGAGGCCCTCCGTGATCGATGCCCCCTCCGGCGGATCTCTGGAAAAGGCCCCAAGATGGGATCTCTTTGGTACACAAGGTTGCGGCGGTGGAAATAGGGTTTTGTGGGTTATATTCCATTTGGAATCCGTTTGATATTCCTTTTCTGCGAAACACTGAAATAGGAAAAATAACAACAATTTGCACTGGGCCTTGGGTTAGTAGGTTAGTCCCAAAAATAATATAAAAGTGTATAAATAAGCCCATTAACATCCAAAACAAATAATATAATAGCATGGAACAATAAAAAATTATAGATACGTTGGAGACGTGTCAAGCATCCCCAAGCTTAATTCCTGCTCGTCCTCAAGTAGGTAATGATAAAAACAGAATTTTTGATGTGGAATGCTACCTAGAATAATTCTCAATGTAATTTTATTTATTCTTGCATGAATATTCAGATCCGAAAGATTCAAGACAAAAGTCTAATATTGACATAAAAATAATAATACTTCAAGCATACTAACTAAGAAATTATGTCTTCTCAAAATAACATGGCAAAAGAATGTTCATCCCTACAAAATCATATAGTTTGGTCATGATCCATTTTCGTCACACAAGAATGCTCTCATCATGCACAACCCCGATGACAAGCCAAGCAATTGTTTCACACTTTAGTAACCTCAAACTTTTTTCAACTTTCACGCAATACATGAGCGTGAGCCATGGATATAGCACTATGGGTGGAATGGAATATGATGATGGGGGTTATGTGGAGAAGACAAAAAAGGAGAAAGTCACACATCGATGCGGATAATCAATGGGCTAGGGAGATGCCCATCAATTGATGGCAATGCAAGGAGTAGGGATTGCCATGCAACGAATGCACTAGAGCTATAAATGTATGAAATCTCAACAAAAGAAACTAAGTGGGTGTGCATCCAACATGCTTGCTCATGAAAACCTAGGGCATTTGAGGAAGCCCATTGTTGGAATATACAAGCCAAGTTCTATAGTGAAAAATTCCCACTAGTATATGAAAGTGACAAAACAAGAGACTCTCTGTTATAAAGATCATGGTGCTACTTTGAAGCACAAGTGTGGAAAAGGATAGTAGCATTGCCCCTTTTTATTTCTTTTTTCCTTTTTTCTTTTTTTTGGGCCTTCTTTTTTTGTCCTTTCTTTTTTTATTTGGGACAATGCTCTATTAATTATGATCATCACACTTCTATTTATTTACAACTCAATGATTACAACTCGATACTAGAACAAAGTATGACTCTATATGAATGCCTCCGGTGGTGTACCGGGAAGGGCACTGAATCAAGAGTGACATGTATGAAAAATATGAACGGTGGATTTGCCACAAATACGATGTCAAGTACATGATCATGCAAGGCAATGTGACAATGATGATGTGTGTCATAATAAACGGAATGGTGGAAAGTTGCATGGCAATATATCTCGGAATGGCTATGGAAATGCCATAATAGGTAGGTATGGTGGCTGTTTTGAGGAAGATATAAGGAGGTTTATGTGTGACAGAGCGTATCATATCATGGGGTTTGGATGCACTGGCGAAGTTTGCACCAACTCTCAAGGTGAGTAAGGGCAATGCACGGGACCGAAGAGGCTAGCAATGGTGGAAGGGTGAGAGTGTGTATAATCCATGGACTCAACATTAGTCATAAAGAACTCACATACTTATTGCAAAAATCTACAAGTCATCAAGAACCAAGCATTACGCGCATGCTCCCAGGGGATAGATTGGTAGGAAAATACCATCGCTCGTCCCCGACCGCCACTCATAAGGAAGACAATCAAATAACAGCTCATGTTTCAAATTTGTTACACAACGGTCACCATACGTGCATGCTATGGGACTTGCAAACTTCAACACAAGTATTTCTCAAATTCACAACTACTCAACTAGCACACTCTAATATTACCACCTTTATATCTCAAAACAATTATCAAGTATCAAACTTCTCCTAGTACGCAATGCACTTTTTAGGAAAGTTTTTTATTTTACCGATCTTGGATGCCTATCATATTAGGACTAAATTCATAACCAAAGAAAATTACCATGCTGTTCTAAAGGACTCTCAAAATAATATAAGTGAAGCATGAGATATCAATAATTTCTATAAAATAAAACCACCACCGTGCTCTAAAAGATATAAGCTAAGCATTAGAGCAAAATTATCTAGCTCAAAAGATATAAGTGAAGCACATAGAGTATTCTAATAAATTCCGATTCATGTGTGTCTCTCCCAAAAGGTGTGTACAGAAAGGATGATTGTGGTAAACTAAAAAGGAAAGACTCAAATCATACAAGACGCTCCAAGCAAAACACATATCATGTGGTGAATAAAAATATAGCCTCAAGTAAAGTTACCGATAGAAGAAGATGAAAGAGGGGATGCCTTCCGGGGCAGCCCCAAGCTTAGGATTTTGGTTGTCCTTGAATTTTACCTTGGGGTGACTTGGGCATACCCAAGCTTAGGCTCTTGCCACTCCTTGTTCCATAATCCATCAAATCTTTACCCAAAACTTGAAAACTTCACAACACAAAACTTAAACAGAAAATCTCATGAGCTCCGTTAGTAAAAGAAAACACACCAC
Source organism: Triticum urartu (assembly GCF_003073215.2). Taxonomy (NCBI): domain Eukaryota; kingdom Viridiplantae; phylum Streptophyta; class Magnoliopsida; order Poales; family Poaceae; genus Triticum; species Triticum urartu. Next base: position 289,853,384 of record NC_053022.1, read on the forward strand.
CACTTAAGGTACTGTAATGAACTCATTATTTATTTATATTAGTGTTAAACCTACTGTATTCCAACTTCTCTGTGGTTCATACACTCAAATACTAGCCATAGATTCATCAAAATAAGCAAACAACACACGAAAACAGAATCTGTCAAAAACAGAACATTCTTTAGTAATCTGTAGGTTTTGAATACTTATGGAACCCCAAAAATTCTAAAATAAATTTATGGACGTGAGGAATTTATCTATTAATCATCTGCAAAATAATTAACTAAATATCACTCTCCAGTAAAAAATGGCAGCAAATCTCGTGAGCGCTAAAGTTTCTGTTTTTTACAGCAAGATCGCAAAGACCTTCCCCAAGTCTTCCCAAAGGTTCTACTTGGCACAAACACTAATTAAAAGCATAAAACCACATCTAAACAGAGGCTAGATGAATTATTTATTAATAAACAGAATCAAAAAGCAAGGAACAAAAATAAAATTGGGTTGCCTCCCAACAAGCGCTATCGTTTAACGCCCCTAGCTAGGCATAAAAGCATGGATAGATCTAGGTATTATCATCTTTGGTATGCGATCCATAAGTGGCTCTCATAATAGATTCATAAGGTAATTTAATTTTATTTCTAGGAAAGTGTTACATGCCCTTCCTTAATGGAAATTGGAATCTAATATTCCCTTCCTTCATATCAATAATTGCACCAATCGTCTAAGGAAAGGTCTACCAAGAATAATAGGACATGTAGGATTGCAATCAATATCAAGAACAATGAAATCCACGGGCACATAATTCCTATTTTCAACAAGAAGAAAATCATTAATTCTTCCCATAGGTTTCTTAATGGTGGAATCTGGAAGATGCAAGTTTAAAGAACAACCATTAAATTCACGGAAACCTGACACATCACACAAAGTTTTTGGAATCGTGGAAACGCTAGCACCCAAATCACACAACGCATAGCATTCATGATCTTTAATTTTAATTTTAATAGTATGTTCCCACTCATCATAAAGTTTTCTAGGGATAGAAACTTCCAATTCAAGATTTTCTTCATAAGATTGCATTAAAGCATCAACGATATGTTTAATAAAAGCTTTATTTTGACTATAAGCATGCGGAGAATTCAGCACAGATTGCAACAAGGAAATATAATCTATCAAAGAGCATTTATCATAATTAAATTCCTTGAAATTCAAAATAGTGGGTTCATTGCTATGTAAAGTTTTGACCTCTCCAGTCCCACTTTTACCAATTTTTGCATCAAGATCTAAAAACTCCGAATCATTGGGACGCCTTCTAACTAAAGTTGACTCATCTCCAATCCCATTATTATCAAGATTCATATTTCAAAACAAAGATTTAATAGGAGACACATTAATAACTTTTAGATCTTCATCATTATTATTATCATGGAAACTAGAAGAACACGCTTTCACAAAGCAATCTTTTTTAGCACGCATCCTAGCGGTTCTTTCTTTGCACTCATTAATGGAAATTCTCATAGCTTTGAGAGACTCATTGATATCAGGCTTAGGTGGAATAGATCTAAGTTTCAAAGAATATACATCAAGAGAAATTCTATCCACGTTCCTAGCCAACTCATCAATCTTAGACAATTTTTCTTCAATCAAAGCATTGAAACTCTTTTGTGAACTAATAAATTATTTAATATTAGATTCAAAATCAGAGGGCATCTTATTATAATTTCCATAAGAACTGTTGTAGGAATTACCATAATTATTAGAGGAATTACTAGGAAACGGCCAAGGATTAAAATTACCTCTATATGCGTTATTACCAAAATTCTTCCTACCAACAAAATTCACATCCATAGATTCATTATTATTCTCAATCAAAGTAGAAAAAGGCATATCATTAGGATCAGAAGAAACACTCTTATTAGCAAACAATTTCATAAGTTCATCCATATTTCTACTCAAAACATTAATTTCTTCTATTGCATGAACCTTTTTACTAGTAGATCTTTCAGTGTGCCATTGAGAATAATTAACCATAATATTATGTAGGAGTTTAGTACCTTCTCCTAAAGTGATTTCCATAAAAGTGCCTCCCGCGGCCGAATCTAAAAGATTTCTAGAAGCAAAATTCAATCCGGCATAAAAAATTTGTATAATCATCCAAAGATTCAAACCATGTGTAGGGCAATTACGTCTCATTAATTTCATCCTCTCCCAATCTTGTGCAACATGTTCATGATCAAGTTGCTTAAAATTCATAATATCATTTCTAAGAGTTATGATCTTAGCGAGAGGAAAATACTTAGAGATAAAAGCATCTTTGCACTTATTCCATGAATCAATACTATTTTTAGGCAAAGACAAAAACCAAGTTTTAGCACGATCTCTAAGAGAAAACGGGAATAGCTTCAATTTAACAATATCATTATCCACATCTTTTTTCTTTTGCATATCACACAAATCAACAAAGTTGTTTAGATGGGTAGCTGCATCTTCACTAGGAAGGCCAGAAAATGGGTCTTTCATGACAAGATTCAACAAAGCAGTATTAATTTCACAAGATTCAGCATCGGTAAGAGGATAAATCGGAGTGCTAATAAAATCATTATTGTTGGTATTAGAAAATTCACACAATTTATTATTATCTTGAGCCATCGTGACAAACAATCCAACACACAAGCACACAAGAGGCAAGCAAAAAGAGACGAACTGGAAAAGAGAAGGGGAACGGAAAAAGAGGGCGAATAAAACGGCAAGAGTGAAGTGGGGGAGAGGAAAATGAGAGGCAAATGACAAATAATGTAATGCAAGGGGTAAGAGTTTATGATGGGTACTTGGTATGTCTTGACTTGTGCGTAGATCTCCCCGGCAACGGCGCCAGAAATCCTTCTTGCTACCTCTTGAGCACTGTGTTGGTTTCCCTTGAAGAGGAAAGGGTGATGCAGCAAAGTAGCGTAAGTATTTCCCTCAGGTTTTGAGAACCAAGGTATCAATCCAGTAGGAGACTACACGTAAGTCCCTCGCACCTACACAAACAAATAAGAACCTCCCAACCAATGCGATAAAGGGGTTGTCAATCCTTTCACGGTCACTTACGAGAGTGAGATCTGATAGAGATAATAATGATAAGATCAATACTTTTGGTATTTTTATGATATAGATTGAAAATAAATATTGCAAAATAAAAGGTAATAGAAATAGCTTGTTGACGGCAGATTAATATAATGGAGAATAGACCCGAGGGCCATAGGTTTCACTAGTGGCTTCTCTCAAGATAGCATAAGTATTATGGTGGGTGAACAAATTACTGTCGAGCAATTGATAGAATAGCGAATAATTATGAGAATATCTAGGCATGATCATGTATATAGGCATCACGTCCGTGACAAGTAGACCGACTCCTGCCTGCATCTACTACTATTACTCCACACATCGACCGCTATCCAGCATGCATCTAGAGTATTAAGTTCATAAGAACAGAGTAACGGATTAGGTAAGATGACATGATGTAGAGGGATTAACTCAAGCAATATGATATAAACCCCATCTTTTTATCCTTGATGGCAACAATACAATACATGTCGTTTCCCTTTCTGTCACTGGGATCGAGCACCGCAAGATTGAACCCAAAGCTAAGCACTTCTCCCATTGCAAGAAAGATCAATCTAGTAGGCCAAACCAAACTGATAATTCAAAGAGACTTGCAAAGATAACCAATCATACATAACCAATCTAGTAGGCCAAACCAAACTGATCATAAACCCACAATTCATCGGATCTCGACAATCACACCGCAAAAAGAGTTACATCAAATAGATCTCCAAGAAGATCGAGGAGAACTTTGTATTGAGATTCAAAGAGAGAGATGAAGCCATCTAGCTAATAGCTATGGACCCGAAGGTCTGAAGTAAACTACTCACACATCATCGAAGGGGCCATGGAGTTGATGTAGAGGCCCTCCGTGATTGATGCCCCCTCCGGCGGAGCTCCGGAAAAGGCCCCAAGATGGGATGTCTTGGGTACAGAAGGTTGCGGCGGTGGAAATAGGGTTTCGTGGTGCTCCTGGATGTTTTCGGGGTATATGAACATATATAGGAGGAAGAAGTAGGTCGGTGGAGCCATGAGGGGCCCACGAGGGGGAGGGTGCGCCCAGGGGAGTAGGCGTGCCCCCTGCCTCGTGGCTTCCTCGTTGGTTGCTTGAAGTTCCTTGGATCACGTTTGTTACAAAAATAACTCTCCCGGGGGTTTTATTCCGTTTGATACTCCTTTTCTGTGGAACACTGATATAGGCAAAAAAACAGCAATTTGCACTGGGCCTTGGGTTAGTAGGTTAGTCCCAAAAACAATATAGAAGTGTATAAATAAGCCCATTAACATCCAAAACAGATAATATAATAGCATGGAACAATCAAAAATTATAGATATGTTGGAGACGTATCACGCTGCAAGCAAGGAGTGAAGGTTTCAACCTGGAAAGGAAGGCGGAAAGAGGGGAAATGTGGCTTCTGGTAAGGGGGAGGGAAGGTAGATATTTCCGCGGAAGCCAAAAATTGGGAATCGCTTCAGCCAAAAAACTGGCGCGCAGAGTATCATCAGACACGGTACCTTATTCAGAACTATGTACGATATGTGGACATCACAAACGATTTAGATAGCTTCACCCGTGTGTGATGAGTTTGAACGTCAAAAGTTTTGGTTCGAATTTCCATGGTTACAGTGGTCATCCACGTCATTGCATAATTTGGGTACACAAAGGAGACTACAACACACCCACACTTCTTAATCAAGCAAGTTCGGAAATTAAACAGAGCTAGCTGACCTAAACATTACTCTAAAAATTAAAGACATGTGCTCTTAATTAAATAAAACAAAGAGTACTACTACGGCTGGTGCTCGTCGATCTCCGTCGCCGCCTCCATGTCCAGCTCGCACCCGACGGTCTCCTAGGGAAGGGGCTCCATGGCATCCATCGCACCATACTCGGCAAGCATCTTGCCATCCGCCTCTGCCATCTCTTGGGAAAAGGCCGCCATGACCTGGGCGTGGGCGGACACGATCTGGGCTTGGACGGGCTCCGTCGTCGCAAGGTATGCGGCGGAGGAACGAACGGCTGCTCGAACGCTCTCGGCGATTGCCAACTCTTCGACCGTGGGTTGCCGACCGTTGTTGGAGAAGCTTCGTTCGATTTGTGCAGTGATTGCCAGGAGCTGGGCGTGGGTGGCCTCGACATGGTCGTGGGCGGCCTCCATCAGGGCTAAGGCCGCCGCTGTGGAACGGACAACTATTGTACCGCTCTCGCCAGTTGCTACCCTGAGGCAGATGTTGCTACCGCCACCTGAGAAGCAACATCGGCCGTTTGGGCTGCCTTTGCCGCCTGGTTGCAGATTGCGGCCGCGCTGATGCACCTTGTTAGCACACGTATAGCAGTCGCGGCCGCGCTCTCACGGAGTGGGTCACCGAAGTTGCCCTCACGATGTGAGTCCACGTGCCCATCTTTCGCCGGCGACGATTGAACAGTGAAATGATATTTGGGGAGCGACCTAGTGTGCTTGATACGCCGGCTGTGGACTGTAGCCGACGCACCTTCTCGCGTAAGCCATAGGCATACTATACACCGACGGTGCTCCAGGATATTTTGTGCTGCGTCTCACATGGTTGCTGATAATAAACTGTGTGCGATCCACTTGATTTTTCATCGTGATTTTATTTACATAATGGGGTCACAACAGCAATGGACGGTGTTTGAATTGCTAGACCTTTTATCTGGAGTGAACATACAACTATATGTGTGTCGTAAAATAATTGGAATTATTCAGGGTTCGTTTGAACATTTTATACATTAAATTGGTTTTCTAGCCATTTCATGTGCACAATTCAAAATTAAACTACATGCACATGCTCCAGTGCATATAAATTGGTTGAAAAATCAAATTAACTGAGTTTTTAATGCATTTATGTGCATAATTCAAATTTGAACTACATGCACATGCTCCAGTGCATATAAATTGGTTGAAAAATCAAATTTGTGTCCTTAGGTGCATGCTTAGGTCACATGAAGGAAATGGGAATGAATTTCAAACACCAAGGCATCGTTGATTGCAGGCAAAACATTGAGATGCCTGGTTTTTAAATTCTAGTAAACTCAAAACCCGTCTGAAATTCATGAAACTTGGCATGCTATCATGGAGCAGCAATAACATGCCGTGGTAAACTTTTCGTCACATTTGGGGCAGGTTTGGGTTCGGAGCTTCTCACAACAAGTATGATGGTTTTTGGTAGGGAACGTCCCACCTTTGGGGACAAAACGATATCCATTGCCTCTCACTGCTTTCAATTTTTTTCTCGTGTCAACATAGAACAACAGGAGTGTTGTGTGAATTTTTGTGATTTTTCGGGGTTCGTTTGGACATTTTTATGCATTAACTAAGTTTTCAATGCATTTATGTGCATAATTCAAATTTGAACTACATCCACATGCTCCAGTGCATACAAATTGGTTGAAAAATCAAATCTATGTCCTTGGGTGCATGCTTAGGTCCCATGCAAGAAATGGGAATGAATTTCAAACACCAGGGCACACTACAAAAAAAAGACACATCCGTGACATTTTGGGCCGAACGAATTTCTTTTCTGTCATACATATGACACTTCTATGATGATAATTGTGACAAAACCCGATATCATCATAGATGTGGTGGGCTCCTACTTCTATGACAAAAAATCATGACAGAAAATGGGCTTTTCGTCCTGGGTGGGCTGGAGACGCAGCTGCATGACATTCTTTGGGCCGTCCATGACAGAAAAAACCATGGTAGAAGCGAGGGCGTGGAAAATTTCGGGGAGTTCCCGGTTACTGTGGGAGGTCGGGGGCCGAGCGATGCGCGTTTCTCTCATACACGTATGCGCGTGTGTGCGAGGCGTTGGCTATAACTGAACCCGAGCGAGGCGTTGGGCTCTAACTGAACCCGAGCGATTGCACTGCAGGCTACGTATTACTGAACCCGAACGATCGATCGATGGCTGTTAACTGAACCCGATCGAGCGATTCCTTCGCTACTGCTGCTAACTGAAGCTGATCGATTAGATGAACAGTGAGCGTTGCGGGGGGGGGTTGGATGAACAGTGAGCGGTGGGCGTTGCCTCTGCGGTGGTGTTGCCTCTAGATGAACAGGACCCCGTGGTGTGGAGGGCTGGATGAACAGTAGATGGTGGAGGGGTGCCCGTGGAGGGGTGGTTGAATAGGACCCCGTGGTGTGGAGGCTGGATGAAAAGTAGACGGTGGAGGGGTGGTTGAACAGTAGCCGGTGGAGTAGCGCGCGGTGGAGGCTGGATGAACAGGAGCCCGTGGAGGCTGGAGGAGGTCGACGGTGCAGATGAACAGTATCCCGTGGAGTCCCGTTTTGCGGTACGCCACACCCCTCCCGATGAACAGGACCCCCGTTTCGACCGTAGGAGGTCCGTTTCGTCCGTTTTGCGGTACGCCACACCCTCCCGATCAACAAGACCCCCGTTTCGATCGTAGGAGGTCCGTTTCGTCTGTTTTGCGGTACGCCAGACCCCTCTCGATGAACAGGATCCCGTTTCGAACATGGCTGGTCGAACACAAGGCCGTTTCCTCCATTTTGCGGTACGCCAGGCCTCGTTTCCATCGCCTATTCCGTCCAAGCCCTCCCGATGAACACGACCACGCATTCCATTCTGACCCAGCCGGTTGGCTCCCACGCGTTCCGTTGCCTCCCGATGAACATGACGCATTCCGTTGCTTTCCCATGAACACGATGCATTCCGTTGCCTCCCCATGAACACGATGACGACGCTGTTTCTCCGTTCCGACCCAGCCATGTCAACGAGCCCTCGCCGTACATATGCACGAGTAGGCGTTCGAGACCCCGCCCGTATGTACACATACGTGGCCGTATTTTCTTTCTTGCACCCTGGTCGCTGTACATACGTGTACATGCTACGTGCGTGCCTCTACTACGACACGTGTGTGCCTCTACATCCACCAGTATATATGTACGTACACGTTCGCGACCAGAATGACAATGCTATGTACGCTTCGACCAGGTGGGTCCCGACTGTCAGGCACTTCCTTGCCTGTGAAGATGTAGTTGGTGGGTCCCAGCAGTTAGGGGGCGAATCGTTTTATTTTTTTTGCCCGGACGCACTTCCTTGCGTGCGAAGGTGTAGCTGGTGGGTCCCAGCAGTCAGGGGGAAACGTTTTTTTCGTGAAATACGGTGGCCCGTCCGGTGGGTCCCTGCTGTCAGGTGGGGGAATAATTATTTTGCACATAATAAGGAGGCACTTCCTTGCTGCGGCCATGGACCCAGCTGTCAGCGTCTCCACGCACAGTACTCTTCCGATGGAAGTCGGTCGTTGACCACATTTACCATGTTGTGCCGAGAGCACCACGGCGGTGGACGACGGCGAGGCCTAGGAAGGGGATGGCACGAAGGCAGGGAAGACTCGGCAGTTGTTTCCCACGCGGAGGCGAGTACGACTGTATGAGGGTTTACTGGTTCGTCTGCCGTCGCCGGAGAATAACAACATGTGTGGGTGAGTAGAGGGATGGCTAGGCCAGCGATGGGAGTACGGTGGGGCGGTGAGGCCTGCGCGGCAGCACAGCCGGCCGCGGGGAGGAGGGAGCAGGCAGACCCGCCGGCGCTTGTTTGAGCGGCTGGAGCAGGAAGAGCAGAGATTGAAGAAGCACGACGGCCGTTGGATGGACATCCAACAGTCAGTGCTTGTGGGTCAACCTTTTTTTAGAAAAGCCTCAAATCTGTGGAAAACAGCATACAACCCATCTGCCATTATTTCTAATAATTTACAACCCAGTTGCTAATTCTTAAGGTTTTTTTGGAGCCCATGTTCTTTTTGTTAGCATTACAGCCCATATTGTGGCCACGGTTAAAAAATTATACGAAATTTTGCATATTTCGACGCGGTCCGAACTGTTTTTAATCCCGAAATTTCTACTCACATTCAAACTGATTTTAAAAATAAATGTATATCAATATAAAATCCAACAAATTCTCCACGCATAAAAATTAATGTAATTTAAAATCTTGAAATGAAAAAAAAGATATTTGAAACTAATTGCCGGTTTGATGTGTTTTAAAAATGTACATCCCATTTCTCATTACTAATGGGCAATTTTCTCGGCCAGCCGAATGAAATCTCTCCTCGTCTTGAAAGATTTGTAGCCCAACAGGCCTGACAAAGCGACTTACTTGGCAAATCACAAAAAAAATTGGGCTGTGGCCGTGGACCCAGCTGTCAGCCTCTCCACGTACAGTACTCTTCCGATGGAAGTCGTTCCTTGACCACGTTGACCACGCCGCACGGAGAGCACCACGGCGGTGGACGACGGCGAGGCCTAGGAAGGGGACGATGCGGAGCCGGGGAAGACGTGGCAGTGGAAGCCCACGCGGAGAGGAGTACGAGGGTTCACTGGTTTGGCTGCGATGTGAGGCTGTCGTCGCCGCAGGGCCTGGCCAGCGGTGCGAATAGTAGGGGGCGGTGAGGCCTCTGCGGCAGCACAGCCGGCCACGGGAGGCAGGAGCATGCGGCAGGACCGGCGCTGCTTTGGTCGGCTGGAGCAAGAAGACCAGAGGTTGAAGAAGCACTACGGCCGTTGGATAGACATCGTATGGTCACTGGAGCTAGAATCGTTCATATTGACTAAGTTGACAAAGCCCTTCGTCCGCGTCAACTTAGTAGGCCCACAAGTCAGCCTCCCACCAAGGTGGGTCCCAGCTAGCCGGGGGAGTATTCATTTTTTTGTGCGTAATAAGGAGGCACTTCCGGTGGGTCCGAGCTGACAGCGAGGGGAACGTTTTTTTCACGAAATATCGTGGACCGTCCGGTGTGTAACGCCCCATATGTAACCTGCCATATTTGTATTCCAACTCTGGCCATTTTCGGCACTAAGTTATGATATTTCCTCATTGTCGGGTTTTTGTCTTCGTGTTACTTTTGTCTTTGTCATGCATCTCATATCATGTCATCATGTGCATCGCTTTTGCATTCGTGTTCGTCTCATGCATTCGAGCATTTTCCCAGTTGTCCGTTTTGCATTCCGGCGCTCCTATGTCCTCCAGTGTCCCCTTTTACCTCTTTTCGTGTGCGGGTGTTAAACGTTCTCTGATTGGACCGAGACTTGCCAAGCGGCCTTGGGTTACTACTGGTAGACCGCCTGTCAAGTTTCGTGCCATTTGGAGTTCGTTTGATACTCCAACGGTTAACCGAGGAACAGAGAAGGCCTCGTGTGGGTTGCAGCCCAACGCCTCTCCAAAGTGGCCCAAAACCCGTCTAAACCCCCTCCATCATCTAGGTCGTTCGATCACGATCGCGTGGCTGCAAACTGTGCTCAATTTGGAGCCTCCTAGCTCCCTCTACCTATAAATATAGACCCCCCCTCCGAAATTTCCGGATCCCTAACCCTAGCCCCACTCCCTCTCCGCCGCCGGACAAAAACCGCCAGGCTGGACAGGTCCGCCGCCACCGCGCGCCCACTCCTGCGCTGACACATGGCGCCCGAGCCCACTTCGCCGCCTCCCGCCATCGCCGGCCCGCGGGGCCCGCGTCTGGCCCTCCCGGCCCGAAGCTGCCGCCGCCCGCCCGCGCGCGCCTCGTCCTCGTCGACCGCGCCGTCCGGTCGCCGCCCAGCCGCCCGAGTGCGTCGCCGGCCGCTGTCCGCCGCCTCCTCTCTGCACGCCGCCGACCCCGACCGCCGCCTGCGCCGCCTCGCGCCGCCCGGGGCAGCACCGCCCCGCCCTGACGACGGATCCGGCAAGTCCCCTCGCACCGGCGAGCGTCTTCAACTCCGGCGACCCCGCACAGTGTTTCCGGCAAACTCCGATCCGCATGCAGATCCAGATCTAGATTCGGTTTAGGGTTGACCTTTTGCCTCTGTCCCAGTAATTTTTGGCATTTTTCATCATGCCATAACCTTGCACCCGCGGCTCCGTTTTGGGCGTGTAGCATATCAAATTGTTCATCTCGACGGGTAATTAATTTCATTCCATTGCACCATTTTGATTTGAGCTCATCTTGATGCCCTAAATGCTGTTGCAAGAGAGCTATGCAATGTTAGTTTCAGATTCTTATCAGTGATTGGACATTTGTCATTTTTGCCATGATTAATGTGTGCATCCTATGAACTTGAGCCCTACATGTGTTTTGAAATATGCCATGCCATCTTTACAGGGGTGTATGCCATGTATTTTTGTGATATTTGTGGTGACTAGCACAAGCATGCAAAGTAGCTCTTGTAATGTTGCTGATTTCAGGGACTTAGAAATCTTCCAAGTCTTTTCCCTGATAATATTTTTATGCCATGTATTCTTGTTGCTACAGAGTGATCCTTGCCTCTTTTGAGCATGTTCAGTAAGGATCATTTTGAGATATTGTTGTACTCTATCCATCCATGTCTTTGTTTGCAATTATGGAGCATCCTAGCATGACTCAATAGAGCCCTACTTTTGCTATAAAATGTTCCGGGCAGATGTTTACATGTTAAGCCTTTTTGCCGAGGTTGTTGTAGTTGATCTGTGCATGCTATGAGGTTGTTCTTGCCATGTTTAGCTTCTATGCCATGTCTACTTGCTGGGTGTATGCTTAGTTTGTCATTCAATGCTTTGTGGTGAGTGCATCGAGCTCGTAAACATGCCTACGTGAATCTGTTTTGCCATGTTCCGGTTTTCTGCTAAGTCTGAATCTGTTAACGAAAGTTGCTATGTTCACATGGTTGCCATTGTATTTTCTGATCCCTTTTGGCTTATGGTCAGTAAGGGACTTTTGTTGTATGCTTTGAGTAGCTTCATGCCATGCCTTGCTTTGCCATGATATGTTCCTGTAGCATGTTGTTATCTTACTCTAAACATTGCTTCCCGAAGTTAAATTCCTGACATGTTATTTTCACTAAGTCAGTAACCTGATATCTTTTGCACTTTTGCCATGCTTGTTTGAACCTGCTATTGTGTGAATTAGCCGTAGCTCAGTGTTCATCTTTTGTCGAGCATCTTGAGTGGATCACTGCCATGTGATTTGTTGCTATGTTAGAGTGCAGTAGCTTGTTGTTCTTGATGCATTTAGATGGCCTCGTGTTGTTAATCGCAGATCGGTGCCATATTTGTTTTGCTTGTCATTTGCAAACCGTGCATCTGATTCCGGTGATCTTTACATCGATTTCGACTGAAATCAACTCATCTTTCCAGTGGCACTCTTGGTTTTCCAAGTTGAGGCCAGGTTCAATCTTTCCTTTCCGAAACATGCATATGCATTGCATATCACATCCCGCATATCATGCCATGTTTTGCATCATGTTGTTTGTGCATTGCACCTGGTTGACTGTGGTTCCCTCTGTTTGTGTTCTTGCTTTGGGTAGAGCCGGGAGATGAGTATGTGATCGAGGAACCCATTGAGTACGCTTACGAGGATCAAGGTAACGTCAACTCGGAGAACTTTGCAGGCAAGATGACCATACCCTCGAAATCACTTCTATCTTTGCTTGCTAGATGCTCACTCTTTTGCTATGCCTATGCTACGATACCTACCACATGCTTTATCATGCCTCCCCTATTTCCATGTCAAACCTCTAACCCACCTTGTCCTAGCAAACCGTTGTTTGGCTATGTTACCGCTTTGCTCAGCCCCTCTTATAGCGTTGCTAGTTGTAGGTGAAGATTGGAGTTTGTTCCTTGTTGGAACATGTTTATTGTTGGGATATCACTATTATATCTTGTCTACTTTAATGCATCTATATACTTGGTAAAGGGTGGAAGGCTCGGCCTTATGCCTGGTGTTTTGTTCCACTCTTGCCGCCCTAGTTTCCGTCATACTGGTGTTATGTTCCTTGATTTGGCGTTTCTTACACGGTTGGGTTATAATGGGAACCCCTTGACAGTTCGCCTTGAATAAAACTTCTCCAGCATTGCCCAACCTTGGTTTTACCATTTGCCACCTAGCCTTCTCCCTTGGGTTTCACGGACTCAAGGTCATCTTTATTTTAAACCCCCGGGCCAGTGCTCCTCTGAGTGTTGGTCCAAACTGAGCTGCCTGCGGTGCCACCTCGGGGAAACTGGAGGGTTGGTTTTACTCGTAGCTAGTCTCACCCGTTGTGCCCTGAGAACGAGATATGTGCAGCTCCTATCGGGATTTGTCGGCACATTCGGGTGGCTTTGCTGGACTTGTTTTACCATTGTCGAGATGTCTTGTAACCGGGATTCCGAGTCTGATCGGGTTGTCTTGGGAGAAGGAATATCCTTCGTTGACCGTGAGAGCTTGTGATGGGCTAAGTTGGGACTCCCCTGCAGGGATTTGAACTTTCAAAAGCTGTGCCTGCGGTTATGGGCAGATGGGAATTTGTTAATGTCCGGTTGTAGAAAACCTTAAACTTAACTTAATTAAAATGAATCAACAGAGTGTGTGGCTGTGATGGTCTCTTTTTGGCGGAGTCCGGGAAGAGAAAACGGTCTCATGTTATGCTTGAATGTAGGTTGTTCTAGGATCACTTCTTGATCATAGTTTCTCGACCATGCCTTTGTCTTCTCTTCTCGCTCTCTTTTGCGTATGTTAGCCACCATATATGCTAGTGCTTGCTGCAGCTCCACCTCATACCTTTTACCCTACCTATAAGCTTAAATAGTCTTGATCGCGAGGGTGTGAGATTGATGAGTCCCCGTGACTCGCAGATTCCTTCAAAACCAGATGCAGGGACCGATGATACCGCTCCAGGAGATTCGACTGAGCTCAAGTGGGAGTTCGATGAGGACTCAGGACGATACTACGTTTCTTTTCCAGACGATCAGTAGTGGAGCCCAGTTGGGGCGATCGGGGACATTATGCATTTGGGGTTGTCTTTATTTTGGTTCCGTAGTCAGACCTTGATTGTATTTGGATGATTGTAATGATATATTTATGCATTGTGTGACGTGGCGATTGTAATCCAACTATGTATCTTTTTCCTTTATTCAGTACATGGGTTGTGTGAAGATTACCCCACTTGCGACATTGCTTACAATGCGGTTATGCCTCTAAGTCGTGCTTCGACACGTGGGAGATATAGCCGCATCGTGGGCGTTACAAGTTGGTAATCAGAGCCTTCCCCGACTTAGGAACCCCCTGCTTGATCAAATCGCTAGCGTTGTTGAGTCTAGAAAAAATGTTTTGAGTCATTTAGGATTTATATATATCGGAGAGTAGGATTCTTTTTACTCCTCAGTCCCTTCGTCGCTCTAGTGAGGCATCCTGACGTAGAGTTTTGACTCTTCTCTTCTCAAATTTCACTAAAAAAATTTAGGATCACGCGGGTATCTTGGAATCGTTCCGATGGTTTTGTGACGAGAACATTGTTCTTGGTGCCTCCTGACATTTAGGGGTTGTGGCAGTGTCCCGGGGAGTTGAGCTCCGAGGTGTTGTCGTCACAATTTTATCGTTGCAGTTCTGGAATACCTGAGTTTCGCCGACATCGAAAATCTCTTTTATGCAGTTGTTGGTGAGATAACCTCGACGCCACCCAATACTGGGGCGGGAGTTCGGGAGTATTGCCATAACTAGTATAACGGATGCTTTTCGAAGGTTGAGGTAAATGATTTCCGAAGGTTTCTTGGTTATGTGTTGAAGGATGGATACAGCTGGATGTAGGATTTGTTAGCTTTGGGTGAGATATTATGCTTCCCCTGTATCCCCAACACCTGATTGCATAACCAGGAGAATTTCGGGAGTTTCATAGGTGGGAATTCATTTAGCTCTAGTATTTCTTCCGAAATATTTGGTTTGTGATTGGGTAATCCTCACCAAGTATTTGTTCATGTCCGTACCTTGTTGTTTTATTCTTCTACCTCTATCTAAGTGGCTTCTCAATTTGTGGAAGTGTGACCATTTCAATTGGATTGCATTCGTTCATTCTTGTTCGAATGTCGAGACTATATGTTGCAATTTTGATCCATTTGATTCAGCTTGAATATTTGTCTGTCATGATGCTAATGGATGTCACCCTCTTCAGGATGGCTCCTCCAGCGCATCTGAATCCGGATACGCCGCCACCACCTCCACCTCCAGAGGCATGGCAAGCTGTGATGGCCGCTACCAATGCCAACACGTAGATGCTTATGCAACTCTTGCAAGAGCACAACCAAGGGAATCAAGGCCATGGCAACAATCAGAATCAGTTTGCTACACTCAACCAGTTCCTCGCAAACCAGCCAAAGACCTTCAGTAACTGTGTCGAGGCAACAGACGTTGATGATTGGCTCGTGGATATCTGCAAGCATTTCAAGTGCAGCAACGTCAGGCCTGAGGACTTTGTCAAGTTTGCCTCGTTCCAACTCAAGGACCAAGCTGCAGAGTGGTATCAGCAGTACAAAGATTCTAGAGGAGGTCGTGTGATTACCTGGGATGAATTCCGTCAAGATTTCAAAGCTCATCACATTCCTCAGTGTTGTTGAGAGCAAGCGTGAGGAGTTCCGCAATCTGAAGCAAGGCAGCTTGTCTGTTTACCAGTATAATATCATGTTCCAGAAGCTCGCTCGTTTCGCCAAGCAAGACGTCCCTGACGAGAAGAGCATGATTTATCAGTTCAGAGGTGGCCTCAGAGAAGATCTCCAACTTGCTCTTGTGCTTTTTGAGCCGCAGAAGTACGATGAGTTCTACAATATGGCACTGAAACAAGAGACTGCTCAACTCAAGTGCTATGCTTCCAAGAAACGAGTCAGGGATGCAACTCCTTCTTCCTCAACTCAAGTGGTAACTAAGCAGCAAAAGTATTGGTTGCCTCCTCCTCCTCCATTCTGTCAGCCTTATCAGCAGAAGAGCAAAGGTGGCAATGGATCTTCCCACCCACCCAACCCAGGCTTTCAGAACAAGACTTCGTCTCGTGCTCCAAGATCAAGTGCTCCGTATCACCATCCGCTTTCAGAGGTCACGTGCAACAAGTGTCAGCAGAAGAGTCACTATACCAACAAATGCTTCAATCAGAGGTGTCTCCCTCCTCCTCCTCCTCCTGTGAGATCTGCCAGCACCGCAGTGGTCAAGCATAATCCCAAGCATGCCAAGGTCAACATGATGAACGCAGCTCAGGCAGAGGACTCGTCAGATGTGATCATGGGTCACCTTCCTGTTAACGATATTCCTGCAAAATTTCTTTTTGACTCTGGTGCATCGCATTCTTTCATGTCATTCCCTTTTGCATCGGAGCACAACTTTGGTACTAAGGCATTACCTAAAGCATTGCAAGTTGTTTCTCCGACTAAGCATTTGAGTTCTAGCATGATGGTTCCGGATATTTCTATCATGATGGGCGACTTCAAGTTTCTGGCTTCTCCAATGGTCCTTGGTAACTCGGATATTGATCTTATTCTCGAAATGGCCTGGCTTTCTAAGCACAACGCTCAGCTTGATTGTGCTACCAGGTAGATTCAATTGACACATTCGTCTGAGGATGTAATCGTCTTTGCTGCTCGTGATAATACCATTTGATTGTTTTCTCTCAATGAGAAGGGCGAGTTGGATGCCATCTCTCAGATTCCAGTCGTTTGCGAATATCAAGACGTATTTCTAGAAGAGCTTCCAGGAATGCCTCCTCACCGGCCAGTTGAATTCGTCATCGATCTTGATCCGGGCACGGAACCTATTTGCAAACGTCCTTACAAGCTAGGACCTGAAGAGTTGAAGGAGCTGAAGAAACAACTCGATATTCAAGAGCGTATGGGTCTCATCCAACCAAGTTCTTCTCCATAGGGTTGTGGTGTTCTTTTTTGTCAAGAAGAAGGATGGGACGGACCGACTTTGTGTTGACTACCGTCCATTGAACAAGAAGAACATAAAGAACAAGTACCCACTTCCCAACATCAATGAGCTTTTCAAACAACTCAAAGGTGCTCAAGTATTCTCCAAGCTTGACCTCCGTATGGGCTATCATCAGATTCACATTCGTGAAGAGGATATCCCCAAGACAGCATTCAGAACAAGCTATGGTTCATATGAATACACTGTCATGTCTTTCGGCCTCGTGAATGCACCTCCTACATTCTCCCGCATGATGAACTTCATCTTCAATGCCTGCACAAATGACTTCGTCTTGGTCTACCTCGATGACATTCTGGTCTTTTCCAAAAACAAGGAGGATCATGCCAAGCACTTGAGATTGGTGCTAGATAAACTCAGAGAACATCAGTTCTATGCGAAGTTTTCAAAGTGCGAGTTTTGGCTCGATGAGGTTCTCTAGCTTGGGCATATCATCTTCGCCAAGGGCATAGCTATTAATCCTGAGAAGGTGTCTGCAATTGTGAATTGGGAACCGCCTCAGAACGTGAAGCAACTCGGTAGCTTCCTTGGGCTCGCAAGCTATTGTCGAAGGTTCGTTGAGAACTTCTCTAAGATCGCGAAGCCTCTTTCCAACCTTCTCCAGAAGCATGTGAAGTATGTCTGGTCGCCTGAGTGTGACATCACTTTCAACACCCTGAAAGAGAAGTTAGTCACGGCTCCAGTTCTGACTCCTCCTGATGAATCCAAACCGTTTGAAGTTTTCTGTGATGCTTCCCTTCAAGGTCTCGGTGAAGTGTTGATGCAAGAGAAGAAAGTTGTTGCCTATACCTCTCGCCAGTTCAAGCCCAACGAAAAGAACTACCCCACTCATGACCTCGAGTTGGCGGAAGTTGTCCATGCTCTTTTAACATGGAGACATCTCTTATTGGGAAGGAAAGTGGACATCTTCACTGATCATAAGAGTCTCAAGTACATCTTCACTCAGCCAAACCTCAACCTCAGGCAGACTCGTTGGGTCGAAATGATTCAAGAGTATAATCCGAGTATTGAATATACTCTAGGCAAGGCCAATGTAATTGCTGACACATTGAGCAGGAAGGCTTACTGCAACAGTTTGATTATCAAGCCCTACCAACCAGAGCTTTGTGAAGCTTTCCGCAAACTCAATCTCCAAGTTGTTCCTCAAGGATTCCTTGCCAACCTCCAAGTCTCTCCTACTTTGGAAGATCAGATTCGTGAGGCTCAACTTCTTGATGCTATGGTGAAGAAGGTGAAGATTGGGATTGCCAAGAGTCAACCCAAGTACAAGTGCTATCGTCTTGATGACAAGGATACTCTATTCTTCGAGGATCGCATTGTTCTTCCTAAAGGTGACCTTCATACAGTCATTATGAACGAGGCTCACAATTCACTCCTCTCTATTCACCCTGGAAGTACAAAGATGTACCAGGACCTCAAGCAGTCGTATTGGTGGACTCGAATGAAGAGCGAGATTGCTCAGTTCGTGAATGAATGTGATGTCTGCAGAAGAGTGAAAGCAGAACACCAACGACCAACTGGTCTCCTCCAACCTCTTGCCATTCCAGAATGGAAGTTTGACCATATTGAGATGGACTTCGTGACTGGATTTCCAATGTCCAAGCGCGGCAATGATGCTATCTTCATTGTCATTGACAAGCTCACTAAAGTGGCTCATTTTCTGCCTATCAAAGAATCTATCACAGCAGCTCAGTTGGCAGAGCTATATATCTCCAGGATTGTCTCTCTGCACGGCATTCCGTAGTTGATATCTTCAGATCGTGGCAGCATCTTTACCTCCAAGTTCTGGGATTCCTTCCAGAAGGCCATGGGCACCAACATTCGCTTTAGCACAGCTTTTCATCCTCAAACCAGTGGCCAAGTCGAGCGAGTCAATCAAATTCTTGAAGATATGCTCAGGGCATGTGTCATTTCTTTCGGTATGAAGTGGGAAGATTGTCTTCCATATGTCGAGTTCTCCTACAACAACAGCTTCCAAGCGAGTTCAGGAAGGCCCCATTCGAGATTCTTTATGGCAGGAAGTGCCGTACTCCTCTTAACTGGTCAGAGCCTGGTGAACGCCAACTTCTTGGCAATGACTTGATCACAGAGGCTGAAGAAATGTGCAAAGTCATTCGTAAAAATCTCATGTCCAGGCAATCGCGCCAGAAGGGTTACTATGATAGCAAGCATCATGACTTGGCTTTCGAGATTGGAGACCATGTCTTCCTCCGCGTCTCTCCAATGAAAGGTACTCGTCGCTTCGGTATCAAAAGGAAGCTTGCCCCTAGATACGTGGGTCCTTTCAAGATCATCGGCAAAAGAGGCGATCTCGCCTATCAACTTGAGCTTCCATCCAACTTTGCAAACGTGCACGACGTGTTTCACATGTCTCAACTCCGCAAGTGTTTCAAGACTCCTGACTGCACCATCAACTTTGAAGAGATTGATCTCCAAGAAGACATGTCTTATCATGAGCATCCCGTTGTTATTCTTGAAGAAACTGAGCGCAAGACTCGCAACAAGTCTATCAAATTCCTGAAAGTGAAGTGGTCACATCATTCCGACCGTGAAGCCACCTGGGAACGTGAGGACCACCTCCGTTCCAAATATCTGAAGTTTTTCCAGTCCTAGATCTCGGGACAAGATCCTTTCATAGTGGTGGAGTGTTGAAACGCCCCATATGTAACCTGCCATATTTGTATTCCAACTCTTGCCATTTCCGGCACTAAGTTATGATATTTCCTCGTTGTTGAATTGTTGTCTTCGTGTTGCTTTTGTCTTTGTCATGCATCTCATATCATGTCATCATGTGCAGCGCTTTTGCATTCGTGTTCGTCTCATGCATCCGAGCATTTCCCCGTTGTCCGTTTTGCATTCCGGCGCTCCTATGTCCTCCGGTGTCCCCTTTTACCTCTTTTCGTGTGCAGGTGTTAAACATTCTCGGATTGGACCGAGACTTGCCAAGCGGCCTTGGGTTACTACCGGTAGCCACCTGTCAAGTTTCGTGCCATTTGGACTTCGTTTGATACTCCAACAGTTAACCGAGAAACCGAGAAGGCCTCGTGTGTGTTGCAGCCCAACACCTCTCCAAAGTGGCCCAAAATCCATCTAAACCCCCTCCATCATCTAGGTTGTTCGATCATGATCGCGTGCCCGCAAACCGTGCTCAATTTGGAGCCTCCTAGCTCCCTCTACCTATAAATATAGACCTCCCTCCGAAATTTCCGGATCCCTAAACCTAGCCCCGCTCCCTCTCCGCCACCGAATAAAACCGCCAGGCCAGACATGTCTGCCGCCACCGCACGCCCACTCCTGCGCTGACACGTGGCGCCCGAGCCCACTTCGCCGCCTCCCGCCGCCGCCGGCCCACGTCTGGCCCTCCCGGCCCGAAGCCGCCGCCGCCCGTGCGCGCGCGCCTCTTCCTCGTCGACCGCGCCGTCCGGTCGCCGCCCCGCCGCCCGAGCGCGTGGCCGGTCGCCTCCGCCGTCGCCGCCGTCCGCCGCCTCCTCTCCACACGCCACCGACCCCGACCGGGGCAGCGCCGCCTCGCGCCGCCCGGGGCAGCGCCGCCCTGCCCCGACGACGGATCCGGCAAGTCCCCTCACGTCGGCGAGCTTCTTCAACTCCGGCGACCCCGCACAGTGTTTCCGGCGAACTCCGATCCGCGTGCAGATCCAGATCCAGATTCGGTTTAGGGTTGACTTTTTGCCTCTGCCCCAGTAATTTTTGGCATTTTTCATCATGCCATAACCTTGCACCCCTGGCTCTATTTTGGGCGTGTAGCATATCAAATTGTTCGTCTCGACGAGTACTTCATTTCATTCCATTGCCCCATGTTCATTTGAGCTCATCTTGATGCCCTAAATGTTGTTGCAAGAGTGTTATGCAATGTTAGTTTCAGATTCTTATCAGTGATTGGACATTTGTCATTTTTGCCATGATTAATGTGTGCATCCTATGAACTTGAGCCCTACATGTGTTTTGAAGTATGCCATGCCATCTTTACAAGGGTGTATGTCATGTATTTTTGTGATCTTTGTGGTGACTAGCACAAGCATGCAAAGTAGCTCTCGTAATGTTGCTGATTTCAGGGACTTAGAAATCTTCTAAGTCTTTTCCCTAATTATATTTTTATGCCATGTATTCTTGTTGCTACAGAGTGATCCATGCCTCTTTTGAGCATGTTCAGTAAGGATCATTTTGAGATATTGTTGTACTCTATCCATCCATGTCTTTTTTTTCAATTATGGAGCATCCTAGCATGACTCAATCGAGCCCTACTTTTGCTATAAAATGTTCCTGGCAGATGTTTACATGTTAAGCAATTTTGCCGAGGTTGTTGTAGTTGATCTGTGCATGCTATGAGGTTGTTCTTGCCATGTTTAGCTTCTATGCCATGTCTACTTGCTGGGTGTATGCTTAGTTTGTCATTCAATGCTTTGTGGTGAGTCCATCGAGCTCGTAAACATGCCTACGTGAATCTGTTTTGCCATGTTCCGGTTTTCTGCTAAGTCTGAATCTGTTAACGAAAGTTGCTATGTTCACATGGTTGCCATTGTATTTTCTGATCCCTTTTGGCTTATGGTCAGTAAGGGACTTTTGTTGTATGCTTTGAGTAGCTTCATGCCATGCCTTGCTTTGCCATGATATGTTCCTGTAGCATGTTGTTATCTAGCTCTAAACATTGCTTCCTGATGTTAAATTCCTGACATGTTATTTTCACTAAGTCTATAACCTGATATCTTTTGCACTTTTGCCATGCTTGTTTGAACCTGCTATTGTGTGAATTAGCCGTAGCTCAGTGTTCATATTTTCTCGAGCATCTTGAGTGGATCACTGCCATGTGATTTGTTTCTATGTTAGAGTGCAGTAGCTTGTTGTTCTTGATGCATTTAGATGGCCTCATGTTGTTAATCGCAGATCGGTGCCATATTTGTTTTGCTTGTCATTTGCAAACCGTGCATCCGATTCCGGTGATCTTTACATCGATTTCGACCAAAATCAACTCATCTTTCCAGTGGAACTTTTGGTTTTCCAAGTTGAGGCCAGGTTCAATATTTCCTTTCCGAAACATGCATATGCATTGCATATCACATCCCGCATATCATGCCGTTTTGCATCATGTTGTTTGTGCATTGCACCTGGTTGATTGTGGTTCCCTTTGAAAGCGGGCGGTGATACGGAGCACTTGATCTTGGAGCATGAGACGAAGTCTTTTTCTGAAAGCCTGGGTTGGGTGGGTGGGAAGATCCATTGCCACCTTTGCTCTTCTGCTGATAAGGCTGACGGAACGGAGGAGGAGGAGGCAACCAATACTTTTGCTACTTAGTTACCACTTGAGTTGAGGAAGGAGTTGCATCCCTGACTCGCTTCTTGGAAGCATCGCACTTGAGTTGAGCAGCCTCTTGTTTCAGTGCCATATTGTAGAACTCATCGTACTTTTGCGGTTGAAAAAGCACAAGGGCTAGTTGGAGATCTTCTCTGAGGCCACCTCTGAACTGATAAATCATGCTCTTCTTGTCTGGGACGTCTTGCTTAGCGAAACGAGCGAGCTTCTGGAACATGATGTTATACTAGTAAACAGACAGGCTGCCTTGCTTCATATTGCGGAACTCGTCACGCTTGCTCTCAACATTGCTCTGAGGAATGTGGTGAGCTTTGAAGTCTTGACGGAATTCATCCCAGGTAATCACACGACCTCCTCTGGAATCTTTCTATTGCTGATACCACTTTGTAGCTTGGTCTTTGAGTTGGAACGAGGCAAACTTGACAAAGTCCTCAGGCATGACGTTGCTGCACTCGAAATGCTTTCAGATATCCACGAGCCAATCATCAGCGTCTATTGCCTTGACACAATTACTGAAGGTCTTTGGCTGGTTTGCGAGGAACTGGTTGAGTGTAGCAAACTGATTTTGATTGTTGCCATGGCCTTGATTCCCTTGGCTGCGCTCTTGCAAGAGTTGCATAAGCATCTGCGTGTTTGCATTGGTAGCGGCCATCACAGCTTGCCATGCCTCCGGAGGTGGAGGTGGTGGCGGCGGTTCAGGATTCTGACGTGTTGGAGGAGCCATCCTGAAGAGGGTGACATCTGTTAGCATCATGACAGACATATATTCAAGCTGAATCAAATGGATCAAAATTGCAGCATATAGTCTTAACATTCGAACAAGAATGAAAGAATGCAATCCAAATTAAATGGTCACACTTCCATAAATTGAGAAGCCACTTAGATAGAGGTAGATGAATAAAACAACAAGGTACGGACAAGAACAAATACTTGGTGAGGATTACCCAATCACAAACCAAATATTCGCGGAAGAAATACTAGATCTACGTGAAGTCCCACCTATGAAACTCCCGAAATTTTCCCGGTTATGCAATCAAGTGTTGGGGATACAGGGGAAGCATAATATCTCACCCAAAGCTAGCAGATCCTACATCTAGCTCTATCCATCCTTCAACACATAACCAAGAAACCTTCGGAAATCATTTACCTCAACCTTCGAAAAGCATCCGTTATACGAGTTATGGCAATACTCCCGAACTCCCGCCCCAGTACTGGGTGGCGTCGAGGTTATCTCATCAACAACTGCATAAAAGAGATTTTCGATGTCGGCGAAACTCAGGTATTC
Organism: Triticum urartu; assembly: GCF_003073215.2. NCBI lineage: Eukaryota > Viridiplantae > Streptophyta > Magnoliopsida > Poales > Poaceae > Triticum > Triticum urartu. Next base: position 289,876,775 of record NC_053022.1, read on the forward strand.
CAGAATTGCAACGATAAAATTGTGACGACAACACCTCGGAGCTCAACTCCCCGGGACACTGCCACAACCCCTAAATGTCAGGCGGCACCAAGAACAATGTTCTCGTCACAAAACCATCGGAACGATTCCAAGATACCCGCGTGATCCTAAATTTTTTTTAGTGCAATTTGAGAAGAGAAGTGTCAAAACTCTACGTCAGGATGCCTCACCATAGCGACGAAGGGACTGAGGAGTAAAAAGAATCCTACTCTCCGATATATATAAATCCTAAAAGACTCAAAACATTTTTTTCTAGACTCAACAACGCCAACGATTCGATCAAGCAGGGGGCTCCTAAGTCGGGGAAGGCTCTGATTACCAACTTGTAACACCCACGATGCGGCTATATCTCCCACGTGTCGAAGCACGACTTAGAGGCATAACCGCATGGTAAGCAATGTCGCAAGTGGGGTAATCTTCACACAACCCATGTACTGAATAAGGAAAGAAATACATAGTTGGCTTATAATCGCCACATCACACAATGCATAAATAACATTACATTCATCCAGATACAATCAAGGTATGACTACGGAACCAAAAATAAAGACAACCCCAAAAGCTTAATGTCCTGATCGCCCCAACTGGGCACCACTACTGATCGTCTAGAAAAGAAACGTAGTATCGTCCTGAGTCCTCATCGAACTCCCACTTGAGCTCAGTCGAATCTCCTGGAGCAGTATCGTCGGTCCCTGCATCTGGTTTGGAGTAATCCGTGAGTCACAGGGACTCAGCAATCTCACACCCTCGCGATCAAGACTATTTAAGCTTATAGGTAGGTAAAAGGTATGAGGTGGAGCTGTAGCAAGCACTAGCATATACGGTGGCTAACATACGCAAAAGAGAGCGAGAAGAGAAGGCAAGGCACGATCGATAAACTATGATCAAGAAGTGATCCTAGAACAACCTACGTTCAAGTATAACACGAGACCGTGTTCTCTTCCCGGACTCCGCCGAAAAGAGACCATCACGGCCACACACTCTGTTGATTCATTTTAATTAAGTTAAGTTTCAGGTTTTCTATAACCGGACATTAACAAATTCCCATCTGCCCATAACCGCGGGCACGGCTTCCGAAAGTTCAAATCCCTGCAGGGGTGTCCCAACTTAGCCCATCACAAGCTCTCACGCTCAATGAAGGATATTCCTTCTCCCAAGACAATCCGATCAGACTCGGAATCCTGGTTACAAGACATCTCGACAATGGTAAACCTAGTCCAGCAAGACCACCCGCTGTGCCGACAAATCCCGACAGGAGCTGCACATATCTCGTTCTCAGGGCACACCAGATAAGCTAAGCGTACGGGAGCCAAAGTAACCCAAGTTGCCAAGGGACGGCCCCGCACGGTGCTCTAGGTTGGACCAACACTCAGAGGAGCACTGGCCCGGGGGTTTAAAATAAAGATGACCCTTGAGTCCGCGGAACCCAAGGGGAAAAGAGGCTAGGTGGAAAATGGTAAAACGAATGTTGGGCCATGCTGGAGGAGTTTTATTCAAGGAGAACTGTCAAGGGGTTCCCATTATAACCCAACCGTGTAAGGAACGCAAAATCAAGGAATATAACACCGGTATGACGGAAACTAGGGCGACAAGAGTGGAACAAAACACCAGGCATAAGGACGAGCCTTCCACCCTTTACCAAGTATATAGATGCATTAAAATAGACAAGATATAATAATGATATCCCAATAATAAACATGTTCCAACAAGGAACAAACTCCAATCTTCACCTGCAACTAGCAACGCCATAAGAGGGGCTGAGCAAAGCGGTAACATAGCCAAACAACGGTTTGTTAGGACAAGGTGGGTTAGAGGTTTGACATGGCAATATGGGAGGCATGATAAGCAAGTGGTAGATATCGTAGCATAGGCATAGCAAAAGAGCGAGCATCTAGCAAGCAAAGATAGAAGTGATTTCGAGGGTATGGTCATCTTGCCTGCATAGTTCTCCGAGTTGACGTTAGCTTGATCCTCGTAAGCGTACTCAATGGGTTCCTCGATCGCGTACTCGTCTCCCAGCTCTACCCAAAGCAAGAACACAAGCAAAGGGAGACACAATCAACCACATGCAATGCACAAGCAACATGATGCAAAACATGGCATGACATGCGGGATGTGATATGCGATGCATATGCATGTTTTGGAAAGGAAAGATTGAACCTGGCCTCAACTTGGAAAACCAAGAGTGCCGCTGGAAAGATGAGTTGATTTCGGTTGAAATTGATATAAAGATCACCGGAATCGGATGCACGGTTTGCAAATGGCAAGCAAAACAAATATGGCACCGTTCTGCGATTAACAACACGAGGCCATCTAAAAGCATCAAGAACAACAAGCTACTGCACTCTAACATAACAAAAAAGCACATGGCAGGGATCCACTCAAGATGCTTGACAAAAGATGAACACTGAGCTATGGCCAAATCACTCAATAGCGTGTTCAAACAAGCATGGCAAATGTGCAAAAGATATCAAGTTACAGACTTGGTGAAAATAACATGTCAGGAATTTAACATCAGGAGCAATGTTTACAGCAAGATAACAACATGCTACAGGAACATATCATGGCAAAGCAAGGCATGGCATGAAGCTACTCAAAGCATACAACAAAAGTCCCTTACTGACCATAAGCCAAAAGGGATCATAAGATACAATGGCAACCATGTGAACATAGCAACTTTCGTTAACAGATTTAGACTTAGTAGAAAACTGGAACATGGCAAAACAGATTCACGTAGGCATGTTTACGAGCTCGATGCACTCACCACAAGGCATTGCGTGACAAACTAAGAATACATCCAGCAAGTTGACATGGCATAGAAGCTAAACATGGCAAGAACAACCTCATAGCATGCACGGATAAACTACAACAACCTCGGCAAAATTGCTTAACACGTAAACAATTTGCCAGGAACATTTTATAGCAAAAGTAGAGCTCGATTGAGTCAATCTAGGGTGCTCCATAATTGCAAACAAAGACATAGATGGATAGAGCATATCAATATCTCAAAATGATCCTTACTGAACATGCTCAAAAGAGGCATGGATCACTCTGTAGCAACATGAGTACATGGCATAAAAAATATAATCAGGGAAAAGACTTGGAAGATTTCTAAGTCCCTGAAATCAGCAATATTACGAGAGCTACTTTGCATGCTTGTGCTAGTCACCACAGAGATCACAAAAATACATGGCATACACCCATGTAAAGATGGCATGGCATAGTTCAAAACACATGTAGAGCTCAATCTCATAGGAGGCACACATCAATCATGGAAAAAATGACAAATGTCCAATTACTGATAAGAATCTGAAACTAACATTGCATAGCACTCTTGCAACAGCATTTAGGGCATCAAGATGAGCTCAAATGAACATGGTGCAATGGAATGAAATGAAGTACTCGTCGAGACGAACAATTTGATGTGCTACACGCCCAAAATGGAGCCACAGGTGCAAAGTTATGATGCGATGAAGAATGCCAAAAATTTACTTGGATTAGGAAAAAGTCAACCCTCGAGATCAGATCTAGGGTTCGTGCACGTTCTTCGAGGTGCTCGCCAGAGTCAGCGCCGGAGCTCGTCGGGGACTTGTCGAAGGAGAGGAGGAGGCTGGGCGGAGCGGGATCTGAGCGTCGGACGGCGAGGCGGCGGCCGCGGCGCCGGGCGGTGAGGGGCGCGGCGGCCTCGGGTGGCGCGGAAGCCGAGGCGTCGGCGAGGCGGCGGCCAGTGGCGAGGCCGACGCCGGCGAGGAGGAGGCGGGCGGCGCGGCGAGGAGGAGCGGGCGCGGTCGGGCGGCGCGGAGGAGCCGGGCCGAGAGGGCCTCCCGCGGGCTCCGCGGGCCGCGGCGGTGAGGAGGCCGGCCGGGACACATGGCGCAACGCCACTGGCTGCGGGGCGGCGGCGCGATACGTCCGGCGCGGCCCGGACGTGTCCGGTGCGCGGATGGAGCGGGGGCTAGGGTTAGGGTAGGAAGGGATCCGAGATTTTCGGGGGGAGTTGCCTTTTTATAGGTAGAGGGAGCTAGGAGGCTCCAAATTGAGCACGGTTTGTGGCCACGCGATCGTGATCGAACGACCTAGATGATGGAGGGGTTAGGTGGGTTTTTGGCCACTTTGGATGGGTGTTGGGCTGCAACACACACGAGGCCTTTTCGGTTCCTCGGTTAACCGTTGGAGTATCAAATGAAGTTCAAATGACATGAAACTTGACAGGTGGTCTACCGGTAGTAAACCAAGGCCGCTTGGCAAGTCTCGGTCCAATCTGAGAACGTTTAACACCCACACACGAAAAGAGGTAAAATGGGACACCGGAGGACATAGGAGCACCGGAATGCAAAACGAACAACGGGGAAGATGCTCGGATGCATGAGACGAACACGTATGCAAATGCGGTGCATATGATGACATGATATGAGATGCATGAAAAAGACAAAAGCAACACAAAGACAAAAACCCGACAACGAGGAAATATCATAACTTAGTGCCGGAAATGGCAAGAGTTGGAATACAAATATGGCAGGTTACATACGGGGCGTTACAGGGCGGGGTCGCCGCTTCTCCCCGCGCTGCCGGGTGCGGGATCTACAACAGGCGTCGCCACTGGCGGGAGCCTCATCTTCTTGGTGTTGGGATCAGCCGACTCCATTTTCCTCGAGGGCGTCGCGTCGCGCTCACGGATTTGAGCAGAGTAACGAATGACGAGCCTAGTTGTAGTGCAACCGAAGAAGAAGGGGAGCTGGGGGTTTTCTGTAGGAGTGAGGAAGAAGGGGAGCTGGGGTTTTCTGTAGGAGTGAGGTGAGGAATTTGGGGGTACGAGTGGAGCAAGCTGACGTGAGGTGGGTGGGAGTGAGGAGGAAGAACAGCACCCAAGTTTTTTGGCGGGGGGGGGGTGTGCTGGGTGTGGGTAGCGCCTCTCATTCGGTAAATATATGGGCTTTTGAATTGATTTTACTATTTACTAGTGTGGATGGGCTGTTTTGTCTTGGGCCCAGAGAAACAATTACTACTAGTACAGTGGAGACACTCTACAGCTACCCAGAAAAACAATTACTACTAGTACAGTGGAGACACTCTATCGCTTCTGGCTCCTCCTAGGTCATTGAGACGTCTCCCTCTACTGAATGCCGTTATACTTTTGTTCACCGACATGCGGGCCATGCAGCACGCGGGCCCAAATGTCATCCACCAAATTAGAAGGCAGTATGCAGGCGGAGAGTCACCCCGGTCATAGCGCGGCAGTAATGAGCCGTCATATCACAAAACCCCACCTCCCCGCAGTCTAAGTTTGACGGACGAAGCAACCATAATTTCACTCTTCGCTGAATCCCCTTCGCCCTCACCATCTTCAAGAAAGGCAACACTCGCATCTGCCACTGTTCTTCTCTCCGAACGAAGGGAAGGTAAGCGCATCCGTGATGTTGGTATATTTTCGTTCAGAGAAAAAAAAGAACTTTTGCAAAGCAGTAACCGATCCTCACTCTCTTTTTTGTTTCATTGTCATTGCGATTGTGTTTTCCTTTCATTGGTCTCCTAGTATTCGTCAGTTTCATGATGGACCAAGGAGAACCAGGCAAAGATCTACCGATATTGGAGCAGACGCGGAAGGCTGATCCCCACGAGACAGAGAGCTCCAAGAAGATGGAGGCAACCACCGAGCCGACCCCAGATACGCTCACGGCCACTATTGAGATGGTAAATGCCACGTTTGAGGTTACAGCCCCCGTGGCACTGCAGGAGCAGTTTTCCCCCTTCAAGGATGTGTCCCCCCCCCCCCCCCCCCCCCCCCCCCCCCCCCCCCCCCCCCCCGCTGAGCTGCCCAAGGTGATTTCCTTCTTTTCCGATCTCAATTGTGGTTTTTCATCTAAGTATGTGGTGATTTTTTTTAGAAAAGGAAGTATGTGGTGATTAATAATGCAGAATTTTATTAGCTTCGATGCCATGGTATACATAGTGGTTTAAATAACTTGTGTTTCTTATACTGAAAAGTAATTCAGAATTTGTTTTTGTTTCAATTAGAGCCCTGATGTAGACAAGGATTGTGTGGTTGTATATGTCACCCGCTATGAGGCGGACGATCTGAATATACGCACTAGGAAAACAGAGTTCTTAGGCTGTTGGATCTTGGAAGCCATTTGCGGTTATACCAATGAAGAGTTGTATTCCAGCCTCACTGTTGTCAGGCGTGTTGTCCAGGGTGTACTGAAGCACAAGAAGTTCAAAGCTACTCCTTCGTTTGTGAGGCATACTGTTCTTGTCAAGCTTACGCAGGAAGATGACGTGGCATGCCTCCACAAACAAGTTTATCAGTGGCAAGGCCACAAGGTTGTCTTCATGAAGGTTCACATGATTGAGCTACTGCGGGACGTCCTCGATGATGTTCATGGCAAGGTCCGTCTTGTGTCCAGCCCAAATTAGATCGAGGCATGAAATAGTTGCCCCAGCTAGTGTTTAATAGTAGTTTGGATTGTGTATAATTATCCGAACCTTGCCTGTTATCGACCCCTCTGGGGCTAGTACTCTGTTTGAATCCGTCTATGGGAACTGCTGCTACTTTTGTGTGCCCGTGAATCATGTGAGAACCATCGTAATTGTTGCCGAAATAGATGCGTCCTCACTAGTTTTTTCATGAATATGGCATGGTAAGACATAAGTTGTCACGGTTTATCATACGAGCAGTGTGTGTTTTGATGAAATAGAGCACTCGTTCGAGAACCGTGCGCCGACGTATACATAAGTACTTGTAAATAGTGTTGGTGCTACCTCACTTTAAGCAGTTGTGCAAAACACGGCACATTGGCTCAGCTCGCTTCAACACTAGGCTATCGACCAGCTAACAATCAACAATCTGCTGTCTGACATATAAGAAACTATGTATCTTGTTACAGTGGTTCATGCAGTTAATTGAGGCCACAATGTAATAAATTCCAAACGTTCACACGCTAGTCCAGCGCTCATGTGGAACACTCACATTAAATTCATCTTCCTAAAAAACTTGAAAAGCATAAGTTAAGCAATTTTATACATCTTAATGATTCATAGAACATAACAAACATATACTGGTTCACAGCAAAAGACAAAATTGTAAGAAGGTTTACAAATCAGGAAAAAACAAAGCAAGGCTTCTTTGAGCAAAGGGCCTCCCGGCAGGCTTAAATTTCCTGGAGCTCACTCTGGTTTTTTCTTGTTGCCACCATCCAGGGTTAGGTTCTCTCATTACAGAATAACCAATTATAATTGTGGTCTTAGCTGGAATGCTGAACTGAACCATGCAGTGTACTGACCAGCTGAAATGCTTGTGCATTCCACTAAATTTATGCACCGCTATTTGCAGAAATAAGCATACCACAATGCCTCTTGTCCATGCACCTGTCCAAAAAACTGCCGTGCAGCCATGCCAGCTAGTCCTCAGCCCATGGATGAACTGGTAGAAAGTGCATTCCGGACTAGGATGCAGTTGTTTTCGCTCGTCCATGCACTACAATCAAGAAGTAAAACGTATGAATCAGCTTCTTTTAGATTGTGTTGGTCATTCTACCTTAGTTACTACCAATGTAGGGATACCTTGAAGACGGGAGGTTAGACGATGGCAACATGGGATAGCCATCTCATTTTGCGCAGTTGTACTAAAACTGAGGTGTGTGCTTTTGATTGCGCGGATGGAAACGATACGGAGACAGACATCCCGAAACGATATGGAGACAGACATCCCTGTTTGCGCAAATACGAAATACAGTTATTTAAACAGTGACATATATTACTACTTTCCCTCGTTTCCTCTTAGAACCAAGTCCTAGATTCATGCTACAGCTTTCCCACTTTCTTCCCTGTTTGAACCAATGCTTTGAGTCGACTGTATGAACTAGCTTTACTTCTAATAATAGTAGAAGTCTAGGTGGCTTTGGAACAGCGGACGGAAGTAGAAAAGGATCCACACGAAGGGAGCTGGGGCAGTAGAGCAAGGCAGGTTTCGAAGGAATATATACCTGAGGGTCATCGGCATGTGGCAAAGATGGCGTCGGGAAGCCGCATCTTGGCCACAATACCGTAGGGAGGAAGAAGGGGTCGGAGGCCCTCCCAAGCCGTCGCTCTCTCGGAGAGAACAGCACGGCCACCGATCAGGACGCGCGGGCAGCCGTTGGCCTCCTCCCTCGCCGCTGACGACAGCGTGAACGATGCACCTACAGCCCTGCCCCGGTCGAGGTTGTCCAGTCGGATTTGTGACCAGCCGTGAGCTGAGAGAGAGCATGGCCACCTATTTGTTGCTTAGATCTGGAGAGCATGAGAGAGTGAACGAGAGGAACCCTAGTAAAGCAAGCGCTAAGGTTCCTACTTTTATATATAATGGAGTGATTTTGTTGTACCAGCTTCAAAAAATGCGCTCCTACGTGTACCCGCGAGTGGGTGTGAGTGAACTAGTGAGTGCGTGCACCGCTTCTCTTCGTGAGAGTAAAATATAATATGCCCAAAGAACGTTTGCCGCAAGAGTAATAGTATAAGTGTGTGACATGTGAGCTAAAATAAAATGTGCGCGCCGTCCTTTGTTTTTTAGAAGTTCTGAGGGTAGGGTGTGAAGAGCACATATGTGCGTGACGTCTACCTGCAGATAGACAGTGGGCGCGACATGCGAGTCTACGAGAGGACTCGGGAGAGTCGTGACTCGTGAGGGTGCGTGTGCGTGAGAGAGAGGGGGGCACGTATCAATGCAATGCATGTGTCCGTAAATCATTATCCGACAAACGTTCTCCACAAGCCTTTTCCTGACGAACGCCATAAGAACCGTTAGATCGGCATCCGACAATGTCAGTTTTGCCATGTCATTTAACAGAACAGCCACTCCTCCTACACACAAATCTTCCATGTGAGTGTTAGCAACTGCCGTATGCTCCCTCCGTTCCGAAATGCAGTGCATATAGCTTTATTGAAATTCAAACCTCACAAACTTTTACCGATTTTTTGTGTACCAAATTGCACATGTAGAATACCATGTATATATCATTTCATTCATCTTCGAGAGGTAACTATAAAGATGGGTGAGGAGTCTACAAAGAAAGACCATCGTATCACCTGCAACAATTTCAAGCATCCTTTAGTGTCGAGGAATATCATAGGAACTCTATATGATATGATTTTTATAGGATTTTTTCCTTTAGAGCCAATTGGTTCATAGGAATAGATTCATATACTCTACATTTCAAAGGAAATAAACATGATATCATTTCTATAGCTTTAGAGCCACTTGGTTCATATGAATGGATTCCTATACTCCCTTAATTTCAAAGGAAAATAAACATTAGCGTATATTCAATAGAAAAGTTCCTATGATATGAACCAAATTACATCTCTTTTCTAATCCCTCCTCATAGGAATTGAGATACATGTCATCTCTAGATTCAATAGAAAAGTTCCTATGATGTGAATCAAATGACATCTCTTTTCCAATCCCTACTCATAGGAATTGAGATGCTCCATGTCATCTCTTTCCCTACAACTTCCATGTATACATCTTCTATTCCTAAATAGATAGTACAACCCACTAGTAGCTTTTTTTTCCAAAACATGCAACTATGGCACAAGAACTATATAATGTGCCAATAACTTTGAAAGATGGTCGCTGGATGAAGCTAAACCGACAGTGCAGAGATAGGCAAATCCGAGCACTACTGGTCGTTGGATATCATCAACATTCCACTTGATCTGCCACATGTACAATTTAGAAGACTCCATGGTTGAACTTAAGCATACTGCACAAACCTCAAAACATAAGCACTTCTCCTTTGTTCTAGAATCTTCTGTATCATAATTGATTATTTTTTTCTAAATGAATTGCCATTATTTGTTTTTACTTTATGATTTACAATGCACAACCCCATGAATCTTAACATTTTTATAAAACTAATTGATTTTGAATGAGATGAACTATAAGAACTAAACGAACATCTACATCATGCATATATGACTCAAAGCTTTAGATGCTATAGTGTGTATTTATTCATAATTTGGTTTCGAAATCTCATGCGTTCAATACATGTGTACCTTACTAGTTTTGAGTAGAGTAGAAAATTTCACGTGGCCCCGGGTATATCAAAATGCAGGGCCCATGCATCATTGCCTTTCGGTCGAACCTACGTCCACAATTTTTTGTACGTACTATATCTCCACTGGTCCCGAACCAAAAATGCTGCCTCGTTCCCGTAAAACCAAGCGGCCCACACATATTTAAGGCGTTGACTCGAACCCGTTCACTATGACATGGCCCCGCACGCCGTAGTACTCCTACAAGCCCTACCGCCGCACTCATCATCGGTTTTCTTCAAGAGGACGAGGGAGAAGCCGATTTGTAGTGGAGGCGCTTTCAAAAAAAGGATCTGTAGTAGAGACCCCTACCCTAGGGTGCCCTAGGTAGCTGCCGCACGCATCATTGTTTTCTCTTTTCTTTATGCTCTTGCGCCCTAGAGTGAAATGATGGTTGCTTCGTCCATCCAGCTTAATGCGGGAAAGGTGGGGCTTTCTGATTTGACCCCTCATTGCTCATTTTCTACTACTGCGGCGCTACAACCGGGGTGCCTCCAATTCCAACCGCTGCTCCGAACTGTAATTTGGTGCATCGCAAGTGGAACAAGACGGTGGATGAGCCACCTGTCGGCCAAAGGGGTCCTGTTAAGTGTGTCGCCATTTCGTGTGTGGACTGACCCTGCTTGAGTTGCTACGCCAACACGACAGGAGCAGCCTACCACTTGGTTTTGCTCCTTGGTGAATCCCGACTATATTGATCTAAAAAGATACATGCTGAACTACCCTCTCCATCTTGGTTTTTTTATTTTTAGGCGTCTCGGTTTATAGGGCCTGCACGTAGTTCTAGGTCATCCATTTGACTAACTAAATATGAGTTACTATGTCACAAAAAGTATATCATTGAATTCTTAAGCGGATGTAGTTGTATTTAAAAGTCGAGGGCGGGGCTTTTCCTACGCGGTAGGTGGGGCAGTCCCGCCTAGTCGGTTCGACAGAGACGCGAGAAGACGAGGGAGTAGGCTGCTGCAAACGTAGGGCTGTGTGATTTGACAGCGAGTTACTGCTGGACAGGTGGGGCCCCATGATTTGACTTGCCATTATCATTTTAACTGTGGCACTATGATGAGGACATGACTACCTTGGATATGACCAAAAATATTGCATACATGCATATTTGTCAGGTGATTTCTAATGCAAACTATTCAATAATCTATTTATGTTATCCAGAACAAAAATACTTCACACACTTTTGTGTTTTGTCTAATTGCAGGTGTATGGGACATTTGTACAATCCACATATGAAGATAAGGGAAAAGGAGAAGTTTAGGTTCTGTTCAAAAAGTCCTCTCACGTCACTTTTGGGCCAAGAGAAGATAGAGTCCAAGTCTCTTACGTTCTGGATTCAGATTCGGACTGCACAGACATACCTGACTCAAAACGGCAACAACTTTTTCATACGGACTCCGAATTGGGTGGTTCTTTTTTTGTTGGAAACTAGATTTCGTGCTCTTTCCAACCCAATTGGATTGACCTTCAAATTCGTCCGGAGCGTTGAGTTATGGACGAAACAATCTGACGTTGCAGCAGAATCCGAGTCAAACTACAAGTCCAAAGGTGTTGCATCACCTCCACTTAGGCCCATGAGCCTTGTACGACCTAGGGTTAGTTTTAGGCTGCCTTGGGACGTCCTCCCATCTCCTTGGCCGCCACCCCTTGCTCCTATATAAGTAGATCCATCTAGTAGCTTTTTCCTTGGGATTTGTTTAGTTAAAAGTTAGCCATTGCAACTTTGTGTACTTTGTTTGTGTCCAACGACCAGACCAAGACCGCTTATGGATCCCCACCATTATCAATACTTCATATATATATTTGCAATATTCAGATTGCTTTATCATATTCTTGCTCGTTCTTCGATTGCTTGTAGGAATAGACCTTCGTGGTCAGGCTGACCGTGCTTCCGGCATCGTCAGTAACCGCAGGAGATTGGTTTAGCGATTGCTAAGGCGCAACGTCGTGCACGTTTGTAGACAGATCGTCAAAGTCATCTCCACCAAATCAGTAGTTATTATCTCATCGAAAAATTGGGACACCCTTGCCTCTATCAAGTGGTATCAGTTTTCAAGTTGCTCGGTGAGAATTTCCATTTTCCCCTAGATTAGATTTATTTTCTTACCTATTGTCCAAGAAAAAGCCACAAAATAGTTAGATCTATTCTTCCTTTTGTCCAAGCCAGTATGAGCCTTTGCAATTTTCTTTTCATTGTTTGCATTATTGAATTATCGGTTGCATCGTCGTGTCGAGTTGTTGGACTTAGTGTCTAGTTCGTTTAGAGTTTCGAGTTCTGTTCACATTAGTCACGTCGCCGCTGCATCGTTATCCCTTCCGCTGTCCACCACACCATTCAGCAATTTCCACCACGTGCTACCCATAGTTTATTGTCACAATCATAGTTGAGATCGTTCACATCTTCGCTTGATCAAATCTGCATCTTATCTAGTTTGTCTTGGAAAGAGGGAGAGAAAAAAAGACAGAGAAAAAAAGAGAGAGAAAAAAAAAAAAAAAGTCAGAGAAAAAAAAGAGAAAGAAAAAGAAAAAAAGTGTGAGGAAAAAAAGAGAGAAGAAAAAAAAACAAAATTCGGATCTATCTAGACTCAATCTCGTAGTTGAATTCTGTTGTGTGCACTGTTCGGTAAAACATGCATAACTTCCTCATACGAAGTCCGATTTGGCTCCGCGAGTACTCAAATAAAAGCTAGCGACGAGCCGCATCTAAATAGTTGCAGAAGCTAGTCCAATATTTGGCACCTCAAAATCGGTTTCTAAATAGGTCTTTTTGCCCTCCGAAGTTCACGAACACACCTTATTCCAGTTTTTCACACGAGTTTTAGAATTTTTTGACTCCTCATATCAACTCGGAATTGAGTGATTCCTTTTGTGTTTGAAAGCATGAGTCAATACCATTCTTGAAAAGAAGTAATCAGAAAATTGGCTCAAACTTTTCCAGAGGAAAGTTGGAGAGAGAGAGTTGTTGTATATCCTGCTTGGCAGTTGTTTTTCATCATTATCTTTACTGCCGTTGTGATCTTCACTTATATCTTGCTGTCCAGAGCTACTTAGTATCCTTCATTGATTCTAGTTGTGCTACGTCGTGACCTCATTAGTGTTCTAGTCTCGCGTCTCTAGTCCGGTCTAGCCTAGGACCAGCATAGTACCGTCGTTGAACATTTATCCAACATTGCATCTTTGAATTGATTAATGCTAATCTTTTGCTACCATATATAGCCAACCCAACTCCACATATTTCTACATCGTGTATATGTACGTTCCCCTGGCAATCGCTTTACACAATATTCAGAGTTATTTGACACTGCTGGTTGCCTGTCACCACCTACTGCTTGGTAAGAACTTGTAAGATATTGATATTTGCTTTACTGTGAGCGCTTTACCACCACACCCTAGTAGTTAATAGGAACATTATTCTTGAATTTTGTTTCTTGTTTCTACTAATCATGACAGGTTCCAAAGATAGAAGTTCTTGGACGACGAACACATCTTCACCATCACGAGAGTTGGGACAACACACACAAGCACATGGTCAGGTTATCTTTTTACCGTCATTTTAGGGTAGATTTAATCCTACTACTTATCTAGCTTGGGAGCTTGAAGTAGAACAAGTTTTTAGTCACCATGACTTTTCTGAACTTGAGCGAGTGCGAGAAGCCACTAGAGCATTTACTGGTTTTGCTTCTGTTTGGTGGAGTGTACATTGTAAGAAAAACATTGATAACCAACCCACAACTTGGAAAGTTTTGAAAGCTATAATGAGACAACAATTTTTCCCTCCTTACTATCTTTGTGAATTGCTTCGCAAATTTGAACAATTTAAACAAGGCAACAACACTGTTCATGCTTACTACCAAGAGTTCAAATCTTATATGCATCATTGTGACATAGAAGAATCTGAGAATGATACAATGAATAGATTTTTTGGTGGTTTGAACCATGATATTCAGGCAAGATTTCAGTATATTCCTCGTTGCATTACTGGTATGTATGTCTGTGCTTGTATCTTTGAGAGACAGATACAGGAGGATGCATTTGGTGACTACAACAACTACTATTCCAGTTCATGCTCACCACCGTCGGTTGGTTCCTCCATCGTTGCACCTCGGATTGTGAGCGCGGCATCATCTCAAGAGTATGGGACATTGTCAATGTACGTACCTACATCAACTACATCCTTGCGACAAGGTAACAGTAAAGGTATTGATGATATAACTTCACATGAGAATGATGCATGCCTAGTTAACTTGAATGCGTCATGTATTGAGTTACCTGTTGATTTGAGCACACCACCTATTTTAGAGAATCTTGTTACTGTCATGAATGCGTCATGTGATCAAACAACTGAAATATGACCTCCAATGTTTAACTGTCATGAACCCATTGAATTAACTGTTGATGCAAAAGAACCAATGTTTAATCATTTTGATATGACCTCCAATCTTGGTGATGATTCTGTGTTCAATGACTTATTGCATGTCTGCTTATTTAAGCATGTTGTAGCATGTAAATTTGCTGCAAATAATGTTTATTCACCAAAGTTGGGATGGTTTAATGATGAACATTGCCAATCTTTTGAAATGAATAAGAGCTTCACTTATATGTGCAAACTGAGTTGCAATATTTTCATGCCTTCTACTTCTTGTGATAATTTTTTGGCTTTAGATTTTATGAACTATGAAAGTTACTCATGTATACATGTGTCATATGTGCAAAAATCAAGGGAAGTTAAAATGGATGACATATACATATACAAAATGTACACCTTGTCTCTTTTGTTAGCCACATTTCAGATTAAGCAACGCCGAGGACGGCTTTGTTTTCAAAAAGGGGAGGATGATGAGGACATGACTACCTTGGATACAACCAAAAATATTGCATACATGCATATTTGTCAGGTGATTTCTAATGCAAACTATTCAATAATCTATTTATGTTATCCAGAACAAAAATACTTCACACACCTTTGTGTTTTGTCTAATTGCAGGTGTATGGGACATTTGTACAATCCACATATGAAGATAAGGAAAAAGGAGAAGTTTAGGTTTTGTTCAAAAAGTCCTCTCACGTCACTTTTGGGCCAAGAGAAGATAGAGTCCAAGTCTCTCACGTTCTGAATTCAGATTCGGACTGCACAGACATACCTGACTCAAAACGTCAACAACTTTTTCATACGGACTCCGAATTGGGTGATTATTTTTTTTTTGGAAACTAGATTTCGTGCTCTTTCCAACCCAATTGGATTCACCTTCAAATTCGTCCGAGCATTGAGTTATGGACGAAACAATCTAACGTTGCAGCAGAATCCGAGTCAAACTACAAGCCCAAAGGTGTTGCATCACCTCCACTTGGGACCATGAGCCTTGTACGACCTAGGGTTAGTTTTAGGCTGCCTTGGGACGTCCTCCCACCTCCTTGGCCGCCACCCCTTGCTCCTATATAAGTAGATCCATCTAGTAGCTTTTTCCTTGGGATTTGTTTAGTTAAAAGTTAGCCATTGCAACTTCATGTACTTCGTTTGTGTACAACGACCAGACCAAGACCGCTTACGGATCCCCACCATTATCAATACTTCATATATATTCGCAATATTCAAATTGCTTTATCATATTCTTGCTTGTTCTTCGTGCTTGCAGGAATAGACCTTCGTGGTCAGGCTGACCGTGCTTCCGGCATCGTCAGTAACCTCAGGAGATTGGTTTAGCGATTGCTAAGGCGCAACGTCGTGCATGTTTGTAGTCAGATCGTCAAAGTCGTCTCCACCAAATCGATAGTTATTATCTCATCGAAAGATCGGGACACCCTCGCCTCTATCACGCTACGACCGGCGTGAGTCTCCCGATTACTGACCACCTCCATACAGGTTCCTCTCCCAATGCTCCACCATGTAGTAGAGGCTGGCTCTTACATGAGAGCCCACTTCTCCACTTTTTCCTTGCCTCTCTTTCCTCCTCATATGCAAAAATGCCATGTAAAGCGCACTATTGTACTTACTTTTACTTGCTCCTACAGGTGCTTAAGCTTGCCACATAGGCATAAAGTCTGATGTGGCAAGTTAATCAAGAAGAGAGAGACTAGTTTGGTGACCCAAGGAAGAAACGGTGCTAAGCACGTGTACCTAGGTGAAAAGACAATTTTGATACTATAGCTAATTAAATGAAGCAAACTTAGCAACACCATTTCATTGGAAGAGGTCACTCCTTGGCAAATGCAATAAATACTAGTACTCCCTGTGTCCCATAAAATAAGAACGTTTTTGGCACTACACTAGTGTCAAAAACGTTCTTATATTATGGGACAGAGGGAGTACGAAGAAAGAGATAGAGAGGAGTAAAAAATACACTTATAGCCAACCTTATAGCCAACCTTGTTGTAGTATGAGTGACTAAGCGATGACTATGTATGACATGCCAACATCAGATAGCCTAACGCACCATGTTAAATCTCCAAGGGCGCGACCGCGCGAGCGACGCGACGGTCGTGGTAGGCGCGACCATGATACAGGCTGCTGGCAGCCCTTGGATCTGAGATCAAACGGTCGCATGCTAAGTTGCTGAAAATTTGCAGAATAACCCTCCAAGATAGGATATTCACCCATAGGTCTAGAATCACGCCATGCAACCGTTCGATCTCATATCCAAGGGCTCTCGGAAGCCCGTATCATGGGAGAATGGAAAGCCACTACCCTGCCGTTCGCACGCTGGCAGTTCGCTCCTACTCGTCCCCGCACGTCCTTCAATACTATGGCGGTTCACACCTAGTCGTCCCGTCCATTCACATTACGGCAGTTTCACTAATCCTAACCCTCCTCCCAAATCCATGGCGTCCCAAATCTCCACGATCGGCGGTGAGTACAAGGTTAGAACCATCACCAGCGATGAGTTCGGCGTCATCTACACCCGTTCTTCTGCGACGGTGAAAGGATGCCTTTCTCGCTTTAGACGCGTGTTCGAAAACTCAGATGATGAGTGGGTCGCTGGGCTAGATGTTGAGTACACCACAATCCTAGGACGAGAGAAGGATCTAAAGGACAAAGAGAGGAAGAAGCCCGCCGTGATCCAGGTTTGCGTACATAACGTTGGCTTGGTCTACCACATATGCCATGCCGACGTTGAGTGCCAGGATTTTAAGAACTTCCTCAAGGACAAAATAGTGAAATTCGTTACTGTAGACTTTAAGAACGACAAAGAAGCCCTGGGTCGGATAGGCCTCGTTGTAGGCAACCCCTTCGACCTCCAGAAGAATCGGTTGGTGCCCTCTCGCCAGCCTTCAATGCTGGCCCTGGCAGGAGCCATGGTTCATCCTTCGTACCGTAAACTGGAGAAACCTCATTACACGTTTCATCGTCATGCATGGCAGCGGAATGTACTAGATATAGACCACATCCACTACGTTGCAATGGATGGCTACCTTTGTTTCAATATCTACAAGGGTTGGATGAAGAGCAACAAACAAGTGTGCGGTTCAAGCAAAGAAGTATCGCCCAAGAGGAAGAGGGACAAGGACGAAGTCGAGGACATGGACGAGGACTCCGAGTAAGGTGGCAGTGTCGTTGCTCATGGTGGTTCTAAACTTCTAATGCAGTGTCTACCGGATTAGTTGCATAGATTAATTTCAGGTGTGCTTAGTTTAATTTGAGGGGTGTGTTGTGCTGAGCCCCCAGCAGAACTATGTTATGTTTCTTCTTGTTACTTTAACTCTTTAGTATGTACATACTACTAGTATTTCTTTAATAGAATTTAGCACCCCAATTAAGCACGTACTAACTTTTTTAATAGTACTATATGCATAATTTGGCGACGAGCGCTCTCTATATGTACCACCTTTTTTTAATTTCAATTTTTGCTCCATGGCGCAATCCATCGATAGTACTACTATACAAAAGTATACATTTTTAAAAAGGCTAGAGTACTGTTCATCACATATATAGCCAGTTAAATTCTCAACCTAGAACGACGTGCATGCCATGTAGTAAACCGATACGGAGGAAGTATAGTAAAAATGAGGTGATTTTACCGAGCGATCGGCGGGGGAGCATGGCCTGTCATGCGGTCCCACGTGTCATGATGTACCAAGGCGATGCGTGTGTCCCTCTTGAGGCAGAAGCAATAATACGTGGTTTGAGATGATGGCGAACTGAAGTGTGAACTATTGGTTGCTTCGTCTGTCTGGGAAGGTGCGGCATTGTGATTTGACGTCTCATTGCTCATTACTACTACTAGGCTGGTACGAGTGGGGTGCATCCCCCTGCTGTTCTGCACTATTATTTGGTGCTTGACATGTCGACCCGGTTGCTATATGTCCCACATGTCGGTGATAGGAAGTAAAAAATTCATGAAAGCGAGCGTCGGCGGAGGAGTATACTACAGAATTCATGAAAGGGAGCGACTTAGTTTTGGAAAAATCTATTTTTACGGAGTATGTACCCACTAGGGTTTATAGGGCTCATCTAAAAACCATTCGTTTTTCCGTTTGATAAGTCTCAATTCTACTATACTAGTAGTAGTACCATTACATGTTGGATTTCGAGGTGCGTTAGATCACCCGACGCAAGCAGTGTCAAGAGGAAACTAACCAATGCATGTACAAGTTCATGGAAATCTAGTGGTCATTCATGCATTCGTTCTAATTAATGCCTCGGTAAACATAACTTCTTGAGAAAAACGAGCGTACTAACTACTTGTGCAAACTACAAAATTAATTCGACCACTCACCGTCTACCTTGGTTGGAGAGATTTTGAAATTGAGCCATAAACTGGAAAGGAGGGAGTAGTAACTTTTGTCTCGATTACTATTTTTGGCCTTGTATAGATGGAAAATGTATTTTTTATAGTGGCCTTGTATAAGTAAATGGAGGGAGTACTAACCAAAGTATGTAGTAGGGATGAGGAGTAAACGGAGGGAGTAGTAAAATTTTCTCCTCGTGCTGCGAGCCACCGCGCGCATGGGCAAGGGAGCGGGCGTAAAGGCGTACAGTAGTAGTAGTAGTAGTAGTACTACTACTACTACTACTACTACTACTACTACTACTACTACTCGTAAGCAAGCTTCACCTCATCCTGCGAGCAACCGCGCCCGTGGGCGGGGGAGACGGCGTACTAAGCAAGCTTCTCCTCGTTCTGCGAGTTGACGTGACACATCAAAAGTACTCCAGTGTATAGAGACTTGCCTCTAAGGTAGGCCCACATGGTTTGCCTCTTTTTTTAATTTAACATAACGCGTCAAGTCGCAATTTGTTTGTTCACCCATGGTAGACGATCCTCCCTCCACCAATGTAGCGACCAGACCTCAAACAGTCTGATCTCTGTGCTCCGGTGTCATCCCTGGATCAGTAATGCTGACACCACAAAGTACTCGGAGGATTTATAGCAGAGTAGCAATCACACACTTATTACATCGAGTGTCTCAAAAGAGAACTTATTACAATAAATATGGCTTAAGGCCATCTAATAACGATAACAACGGAAGGCTTGGAAGATAAGTGAGTCCATCAACTCCATCGGCATCACTGAGTATAGAACCACGACCTAAAACTCCTTAATCGTCGTCTGAAAAGTCTGCAACATTAACGTTGCAGCCCGAAACGGGTCAGCACATGGAATATGCTGGCAAGGTAACACATAGAGAGTAATGGAATGCAACAACTATACTATATGCATATTTGGCTGGTGGAAAGCTCTATGGTTACTGTTTTTGCGTAAAGCCAATTTTTCCCTACTTCAAAGGAATAGAATTGATTACTATCATGGTGGTTGTGAAACATTGAGAATGGTTGACAGCATTCTCAATCCCAATTAAGTAACATCATTAAAACCCATCAAAATTAATTTAGAGTAACATGTTGAGATTCACATGAAAATCCAGGTACTAGATACTCAAGATGTCCATAACCGGGGACACGACTAACCATGATTAGTTTGTTACACTCTGCAGAGGTTTGCGCACTTTTCCCCACAAGACTCGATCGCCTCCGTTTGGTTTCTCGCACTACAGGGTGTTTGAGAAGACGGATGACCGAGACATAGTCTTTCAGAAGCACTAGCACCTTACGATCAGGTAGACCGTACCACCTACATCCCCTACATCTGCTAGTCTGCCACTGTAAGAGTTCGCACAACTTAGTCAACTATGCCAGAGCCCATAATGGCTTGTGGCTGCACACGGAAGTTTCCAGTATGAATAATCTCATGATCCCTTTGGGCCTGGGTGGCGGTCCAAAGAAAAACAGGCAAGTCCTGGAAACCCCAGGTGCCTCAATCCACCCAGATGTGTGTTAGGTTGCCACCTTAGATAAACCATTAATTAACAATCTCACATCTGTCATGGATATCACTCACCCAATCCACGTCTACTAGTATAGCATGGCAATATAAGCAAACGTAGAAGTAACTCCCAAAGGTTTGATGATAAACAGGTAATAGGTACTACCTCATCTACTTCCCATCCCACAATTTAATTAGATCCTAATCATGCAATGTGTGAGGATTGATCTAATGCAATAAAGCTGGGTTGTAGAAAAAGGTATGATCAAAGTGTTACTTGCCTTGCTGATGATCCGTGTAACCTAGAGATTCAACGTAACAGGCGACGCACTCCGGGTATTCTATCGCAGACAAACAACAAGCATACAATAAGTACTCATCTAATGCACAGGTAAAACTCAAATAGAAGATCTAACCAGAAAGTTCAACTTAAGAACCCTGGTTGGCAGAAAGAATCAAATCGAACGAAGCAAAAGAAATCAAACGGCGAAAGAAAACAACTTCGTTCTAGTAATCTGGATCTAGGGAAAATTTTACAGTAGCAAAAACTTGTTTAAGTTGATTATTCGGAAAGAGAGTTTCGAGACGAAACTCTAGGCGCTTGAATCGCCTGATTCCGATAAACGAGCGAAAAGTTATACTAAAACGAAAATCGGATCAGAAATCGCGATCAGAAAATAACCGCGGAAAATCCGACGAAAAAGAAAAACGACAAAAAGAATTTTTTTTTAAAAAAACTACACGAAAAACGAGGCGGCGAACCACGAAAGTCGCGCGGCTCCGGCGGCGGGCGGCGGCGGCGGCGGCTGGGGCGGCGGCTAGCTAGGGTTTGGGGCTGGTGGCTGGGCTCCTCCTCTCGGGCTTCGGCGCCTTATAAAGGCCCCCCGGCCAGCGGTGTCCTGGCCGGTTACGGCCCGTAGTCGGTTCGGCGCGTTTTTTTTAATCTGCTCGGAAGAAAAATAAAAAGAAATACTAAACGGACTCCAAAAATCACGAAATAAATTTTGCCGGGTTTCTAAAATCAAGCCCGATAAAGTGAACATTTATCTGGGCCCAAACTACAACTTTGAAAAACGCGCATTTTTCCTAAATTCAAAAAAATAAAAAAAAATACCGAAAAACTCCGAAATAAAACTTATTTGATTTTTTATTAAATCTTCAATATTTCTATATTTTGGGAAAGTCATTTTATTCCCGCTCTCATATTTTTGTAATAGAAATAATTGATGATAAAATAAATAAAATCAAATGATCCTATTTACATAATTTGAGAAAACTCAAATATGTAAATAACGAAATCCCCAACTCTCTCCGTGGGTCCTTGAGTTGCTTAGGATTTTCTAGGATCAAAACCAAAAGCAAAATAAAATATTATATGCATGATGACCTAATGTGATGTTACAACCAAGTGGACAACCAGTACACGTGCCAAATTACCACGTGGGCTGCCTTTTTCATACAGAAATGAGCTCCACCGTGTACCCGCGCGGGTGTGGTTGGGAAAGAGACGGGAGTATGTGCGTCGTGCGTGCACCTCTTCTCTTCGTGCACGCCCCCCACCTACGTGGGTGTGTGTGAGAGAGATACAAAGCTAGACATAATGCGCTGTCCATCCCCATGCCTCCGCCCAGTCCAACCACCAGTCACCACCACGCCCCACTCCTCCTCACCTTATCTCTCATCTTTCTCCCTCCATTTTTATATACAAGGGGCCACTATCAAAATTACAATTTGCAGATATACAAGGCCACTAACACTAATCGATGCAATATTAATGGTGTTTGCCTTGTGGTACTAGCGAAGGAGGACATTAATTATCCCTTGCATGTATGCGGGAGTTTGTAAAAAATGCATCTTGATGTTCCGTGCAATGCACGGGCATCTTGCTACTCCATGAAAACAACACATGGCATGAACGAGGGATTTGAATCTGTTGGGAGGGGCTGTTTGGATCTTGCCCGGGGTAGCCAAAATTTTGGTGACCCTTTTGTCCACCAGTGCCTTTGCCACCGATGAACGAGGAATGGCTCGGGTGCTCATGCTGTCATTCATCCTCCAGCGTGCATGTTGGAGACGAGCTTGCACGAGCTGTGTTTTTTGTCCCACAACGCCGCCCAAGCCACCCGCAGACCGACCGGCGACCCGCAAATTACGCCATCCAACCGTAGCCGCACACATTATGAGAGCAACTCAACCAACCGGATGAAATTCACGCAAACACGTAGACAAACTGATATTTCATATAAACAATGACGGAAATCATATAAAATACCGGATTTTCATACAAACATGACAGATTTCATTACATTCAAATGAACTACGCGGTGCTAGTTCTGGACAGCACAGGTATATAATACCTGGCCTAAATGGTTGCCCGCCGATCGATTTGTGTTCCTCATGTCCGGCAGCACGATCACCGGACTGCCGGGAGCCCCGGAGGTATATGCTTCAGCGCAAAGGACGGCTCGCTTCCCCACTGCCCAACTGACATCATTGGCTGGTGCCGAAGATGATGGTGGCCGGCACCGGTTCGAGTTCATCACCGGCCACTACTTCGCCATGGCCGGCACTGGCTCGAGTTCATCCTAACATTCCCCTCTTCCATGGAGCCCATGCGGGGTCGACGAAGGTCCTCGCAACAAAAGGATCCGGCAAGACACCTGCTATGTACGCCGGCGTCGCCTCCGCGGTGGCCTTCATGGGACCCAAGCGGCGGCGGCCTCCCGTGTTCTACTTCTCCTCGATGATGGCGGCGGACGCGGAGACGCTGGCCACCGACTCACCGCTCTCCGCACACCCGGCTTCTGTCACTGCTTGCATGGCGCGGCCGCCGGCATGGGAGTCTCGGCCACAAAAACGGGAGACGCGCTACGAGGCGGCAGCGTGGACGGCAGCAACGACGCCCGTGCGTCGCTCCTCGTCGAGCTGGCCTAGAGCGGCGAGTTGCTGAACCGCGCGCCGGCTTGGGGCGGCAACTGGCTCCGTCGGGCGAGGGGTGGGAGGTGGATCAGTGAGCTGCATAGCTCATATCCGGCGGGCTACCCAGCCGGCTTGGATGCGGAATAACTACTCTTCGCAAGCCATTGTAAGAGTGGACAAAATGGTGGAGGTGATAGGGGAGCGGCGGAGGTGTGCGATTCTTGGCCGGTGTTTGGCCTCGTTTAAATAGGAGATTAAATAGACGGCGGACGGGAGGAGCTCGTCCGGCATTGCGTTTAACGCCGGCCCGATCATGAACGGACATGTGTCCAGAGTGGGTTTCTCGGCTTCCACACAGGCGGCTTTCATGGAGGTGTTTGAATGCGGCACGGAGGCGTGTTCAGCCGGGCGTGCCATGAGTGGCGCCCCCGGCTCTGACCTAGGACACCGCGCCGTTCTTCCACTGGCGTGTGGGCTCTTTGGGTGCATGGCCTGCATGTCAGTGACCCAACGCAGGTAGCGCACAGCAGAGGAACCTTTGGTGGTCCAGGGCAGTCAGAAGCGGGCATTTCATAAACCGGTGATTGTTCATTGGGTGTGACGTCATCTTTTTCATGTAGATAAGCCTACTCTGTTGATAGCCCGTTCGATACGTTGTGATTCCTAAAGACCGCTGCAAACATCAATGTTCTGCTTATCACAGATAAGATTGATTAATACCCGTAACAATCCATGTCCTTAACAAAGGGTGCATGCACGTATAGGTTGAGCGTGTGTCTTGCGTCGTGTGCTGTGTGCATGCAGGCGTGCGAGTGTTGCGTGCGTGCAAGGGTACATTTCAGTGTTGCATGCATGGGTGCGTACGTGTGTGTGTTCATGAGTGCATGTGTACGTGTCAGTGTTTGCACGCCAGCATGCGTGCGTATGTACGTGTCAGTGTTGCACGCCTACATGCGTGCGTGTCTTGCGTGCGTGCATGTGTACGTGCGGGGTGAGGCTACACGTCAAACGACCGACTTTTTCATCTCTGGTCATTAGATTTTCCAGCCATTGGATACGAAATCAAGGGCCTCCAGTTTATCATAAAACTCCACCCCCCTGAGCCGCCAGCCACCACCGGCCGAACCGACAGCCCCCGCCGCCCGTGGCCGGCCCGCCCTCCCCGAAACCACTCCCCACCGCCGGTCCGCCGCCGCACCGGCCATCCCTCTAGCCCCCCCCCCCCGCCGAGCTTTTTCTCCGGGGATCCCCACCCCACCGCCCAATGAACCGCCCCCCCAACCGCTGGTGACTGCCAACCAGAGGTCTCACGACTTCGAATACCCACCGACCACTAATTATTACCATTTTTGTCCTTCATATACGCGCTGACGGGTGGGCCCTATGGTAATGTGCGTTGCTGAATGTGGACCATTTGACTAGTCAATTGATCGTGTTATCAACAAATTACAAAGCTGTATGGTGAGCCAGTGACCGTATGATCACCCTAAATGTACTCCTATTTTATTAACACAGTACAGACTCAAACTACCATTTCTTTCTTTCATATACGGGCTGATAGGTGGGCCCCATGGTTACGCGCCCCGATGGGGCAACACTAGTTGCGCCACATGGAACGTTTGACTGGTCAATTGATTGTGTCATCAACAAAATACGGAGTTTTACGGGTCAGTCAGTGATCGTATAATCATGATATGTATTTTTTTAACACGGTACAGACGCAAGGGCTCATATATACGTGCAAGCACTCACCGCTATAAGCGCACACACGCGAACCCTACCCCTATGAGCACCTTCGAGAGAGTGGGCCAGCATATATGATCTTGAGATTTTACGAAGTCACCATAGGTGCCTCGTAGTTGAGTGGAACGTCTCCTCCCACTGAACGTACATTGCCGGAAAATACTGAAATTAACACAAGATAAATGCAAGCACCGGGACTTTAACCTTGGTGGGCTCGAGAAACCACTATCCTCTAACCATCCAACCACATGTTGGTTAGCACGACAAAATGTATGTGGTGACCATGATGAGCTTATTCTGAAGTCCAGTGACCATATCGTGCTTTCGCTTCAAATACAATGACCGTAAGTGTCGTCAACAAAATACGGAGCACGCATCAAATGCAAAGTCCGTCGGTGTCATCAACAAAATATGGAGACGTATCGTGAGCTAGATACCGTTGTACTATTGTTTATGCTTATTTTCTTAGTGGCCGATTGCGTGTGTGGTGTGGTGGGCACATCATTTCTAGTTGTGGTGGGTCAACATGAAGACTAGTGGGTCGGTTCCATCCTGCGCCACATATAGGTTGGACCGAGACGTGTTATAGAAGACCCAGGTGGAGGACCCGACGTACAACACGAAGCTACCAGAGTCGCGAAGGACTCTATCCCCACTGGTGATAAGCCGACTATATATGATGTGTAACCCTAGGCCCTTAGTATGTTATACAAGCTTGGGGGCTAGTTCGTCGATAGTATACACACACGCGCAATGCCTGGTATTCACGTGTACTTTGTACACACCCCTATCACTAATATACAGTACCAGGAGTAGGCTCTTTCTTCAACTGCAAGGGTCCGATCCGAACTAGGGTAAAACTTTGCCTCGTATTACCATCCAGCCTAACAGCCAGGGATATCCTACCGAATGATATGATGAAATCATATCTGCCAACTACTAAGAGAGAGGTGTGTCGGGGGGCAATGTGTGCGAGAGAGGCCTAAAGATAATGTGTGTGCGGGAGACACGTAGGCACATATATGTGTGTATAGAGGGCTAGTAGAGACCGTGCATGTGTATATATGCATGTGAGAGAAATAGTGTTTTCCAACTGAGCTTAGTGAAAAGAGTGGTACATAGTAGTCAGAAAGAGAGAGAGAGAAACAGAGAGAGCATGTGCGTGAGACACCCTGACACCCTGAGAGAGATTGTGAGCGTGTGTGAAAGAGAAATGTCGATGCATATAAAGTGTGTGCACTTATGCGTTAGATAGAGAGATATATAACGCGTTTGTGAGAACGGGGCGAGGCATAGTGCATCTACGTGTAAAAGGCGGTTCTACGCATTAAATTAAAATATAAATGGCATTATTATTTTTGGATGAGATCATGAATTTTGCAAATTGCGTATGGACGAAAATCGGTCTATCAGACACCCATACTCTATTGAATTCTAGCATGTGCATGTGTTTATTTCATATTATCGATCCATAGAGTGAGAGCGGTTTGAATTACAGGCAATGGATGCTTTTGCAATTCATATATAAACATTAATTAGTGCACTCCATGTTGTTAGTGTGAAGCACTTTATACATTTGTCACTTGCATGGATACATTCCAAATTGCTAGCTATGAAATAGAATACATGTCGAATTCAACATAAAGGGGGTTTCGAAGATTCGAATTCATAGGAAGTGCATTCATCTATTTGAACCCGAGATAATGGCATTTGTAAATCAGATGTAAAAGGGGGCATGAATCTTTGTTGTGAGTTTGAACATGCTATATATATTCATGCGCATATCTAACTTTTTTTGCAACCAAGGAGATTATATCTGGAACCATGCATGAACTGAGGTAAGTTGCATATTTTTTAATATATACTCGTGTACAATGTATATTAAAATGTACCCCCTCCATTCCAAAATAATCATATCTTTAAGATTTTTAAGAGTAAAGATTTGTGAAGTTTGACAAATCCTGAAAGTTCAATTCAAGAGAACCGAAAATGTTAATGCTTCTGCTCCCAAATATTGAACGAAGCGCGAAATAGGCCCCTGGTCACCCGAAACCGTGCAAGACTAATGTTTTGGTGGTAGGAAATTACTGTCCTGACTCTGGCCCATGTAGCCTATCGGCCTGATGTCCAAAGGTCTAAACCGGGGTAGGTTTGTAACTTCACCAAGACGCCAGTCTCAACCGCCTCCGAGAAGCATTCATATGCCGTGGGCGCCTACCCATGCGCTCAGCCGAAATCTATCCCGCCCACATTTGGGACACCTGACATGACTGTCCTACCCCCAACCCGCAATATGTCCGAAATTTTAGATGGGGGCAAAGTTTGTAACTTTCCCCAAATTTCAAACAAGCGCATCTCAAACCGAAACATTGTTCCCCCTTAGTTCCCCGCCTCCCTCCGTTTCCCCATTCATACTTCGTGGGCGCGAAAACGCCCTCTCCACCAGCCACAAAACCCCAGCCTCCTCCGTCCACCACCCCATAGCGGCCAATCCACCGCCGCCCTCCTCCATCACGCCGGAGCCGGTACCCCAACATCGTCGTCCAATGCAACCGCAACCGCAACGCCCTCAAGGACTTAGCAGCTGAAGCTGAGGCAGAGCTGCCTCCACGATGTCGACGCCGACGTGCGCCGTACCAGAACCACTCCGACCACGCCATCCCGCGCCTCACTGCTGCGGCTCCACTATCGCAACCGTTCACCGCACCGGAGCTGTTCCCGCTACGCCGTCGTTCGCCGCCTCAGATCTTCTTCCCCGCCGCCGACAGACGGCCACCGCACCACACTCAACAACTTGGCCATGGGTTCGTCCAAGGCTGCACCGTCCTCCACAACTTCTGGTTTCCGGTGAACAACAAGAAGATCATTGGAAAAACAGAAGGATGACACAACACTGCCGGCAGAAAGAGGTACTCCTCTTCCCTTATTCGTGCAAATCTTATGTCACCGCTCACACCGTATTCATCCCACGAAAGAAACTAGTTGAGCGCTTCTTACTGCATCTTCTTCATGATACTAAATGCACAAGGTTTCCTCCCTTTTACTATTTCACCTTGCTAGAGGTCAGTAGCCTGCCTGGATTTCAATTCAGGGTCAGTCGAACCGCAATTAAAAGAAGCAGCACCCGCTTAGGCGCGCGGAGCACCTAGTCTGCCTGTTCCCCGGGGAAGCGGCGCATCGGTGTCTACCATAGGGGTGTGGGGCGTAGGAGCTGCTTGTGCCCGATCTGGAGGTCAGCGGGGCTTGAATGGATGGCCCGGGGGGCGGTGCGGTGAGGTCGAGGGGAGGGCGCAGGCAAGGGAGGAATACTGGGCCGATGGTCGCTGGCGTTTCGAGGAAGATCGTCAACACTGATTGGCTGGAGGTAGATGAAGGCGATCTTCCCGTTCTTTGTACATCGGACGGTGCAGAAAAAATGGACTGACCTATTTGCTTTCAGTTGACTGTTATTTTCATAGAATCCTGTAGTAATTTAGTGTGCCATGCATGTTGTAGAGCTATCATATGTCTCCCGCCATTTATTTCTCACCGACCTGCTATCTGCTACCTTTACACTGTACTAACTGTGCACACACTTCACCCATAATCACACTATTGTTTTTTTATGCATGGGTATTTCAGACTCTGACGCAGTGTTGATGAATGCAGAAAAGAAAAGACAGAAGTCGCTCCAGTGTAATTCGTAGATAAGCACTAAGCGTTTCAGCGCTCTAATGGGTGCATTGTCAGCAGTTGGAGACAGTAAATGTAGTTCTGCAGTTGATGATCTCAATTTCCACACACAACCATCCCAGGTGCTTGCTTTAACTTCGCGCTGTCAAATGTGGTTGCATGTTGCATATGGTGTCTAGCTTGTATTGCTTCCAATTTTGTTAAATTGCATCTGCTTACTTTACACATTATACCATTGATAATGACATGCCTTCCTATTTTTGATACATACTACATATGTCTATTAACCATGTTCATACATCAAACTAATGCTCTTTTGTATCCCTCGTCAATCACTTATGATGAGACAGTCACCCGAGTGGGTTACTGTGAGACGCCCTACTCGTTTAAAGAGTGCAGTGTCATCCTCCCCACATGATTCTCAAGAAACAGCAAGGCTAAATGAAGATAGTCAACGTAGCTCTCTAGTTGATCACCGCAATTCCCCCACACCACCATCGCAGGTGCTTGCTCTTACTTGGCAGTGTGATATGTGGTTGCATGTTGCATATGGTGTCTACCTTGTAATGCTTCTAATTAGGGTAAATTGCATCTGCTTAGTTAACACATTATACCTGTGAATATGGCATGCCTTCCTGTTTTTGGTACATACTACGTCTTTCTATTAACCATGTTCTTACATCAAACTACTTTTCTTGTGTATCCCTCATCAATGCTCCTAATTTGTTAAATTGCATCTCCTTAGCTTACACATTATACATGTCAATATGACACGCCTTCCTGTTTTTGGTACATACTACATCTGCCTATCACACCATGTTCTTACATCAAACTACTGTTCTTGTGTATCCTGCGTCTATCGCTTATGATGAGACAGTCACGCGCGTGGGTTAATATGAGACGCAATACTCTTATAAAGAATGCAATTTCATCCTCTCCACATGATTCTCAAGAAACAGCAAGCCTAAATGAAGATATTGAACGTAGCTCTATACCTGAAGACCGCACTTCCCCTACACCACCATCACAGGTGCTTGATCTAACTTCATAGTGTGATATGTGGTTGCATGTTGCATACGGTGTCTAGCTTGTAATGCTTCTAATTAGGGTAAATTGCATCTGCTTAGTTTACACACTATACCTGTGAATATGACATGCCTTCCTATTTTCGGTACACACTACATCTATGTGTTAACCTTGTTCTTACATGAAACTACCTCTCTTTTGTATCCTGCATCAATCACTTACGATGAGTCACCTTTATTCGTTGCATATTGCATATTATTTATAGCATGTTGCCATGTATTGCTTCTAATTTGGTCAAATACATTTGTTAGGGCACCCTTTTAATTTGGCAGAGTGATATTGTTTCATCTTTCATATGGTTTCTAGCTTGCATCGATTCTAACAAGTTCAAGCACCTTGTGCTTAGTTTACACTTTATACATCATACATGTCAATATGTCACGTCGTCCTGTTTTTCATACATATTCCATCCTCCTATCATGCGGCTGCCTTACATGAAAGTAGTGTTCGTCAGTATCATGCATCAATGAGTTCTGAAGAGAAAATTTTATTCCTTTTTCTTGTGGGTTTGACTTGACAAGGCAAAATCAAGAAAGAGGAAGGAAAAGAGTAAGGAAGGCGATGATGGTGGTCCTCTGCGGCAACATAAACAGAGCATCTGTACCGATTCTCCTTGTACTAATAGTGCATTAGAGGGTCCAAGTCTCCGCTCCCCTACTCCACCATCCAAGGTGCTTGCTCTAACTTGGCAGTATGATATCTGGTTGCATGTTGCATACGGTGTCTAGCTCGTATTGCTCCTAATTAGTGTAAACTGCATCTGCTTAGCTTACACATGATACATGTGAATATGACACGCTTTCCTGTTTTTGGTACATACTATATCTGTCTATCACACCATGTTCTTACATGAAACTACTCTTCTTGTGTATACTGCATTAGTCACTTATGATGGGACACCTTTAAGTTGGCAGTGTGATATTGTTTTGCGTCTTGAATATGATTTCTAGCATGTATTGTTTCTAGTTTGATGAACGCCACCTATGACGAGACAGTTTTAACTTGGCAGAGTGATATTGATTGCACTTTCCATATGGTGTCTTGCAGTGTTTCTAATTTGTTGAAGTGCCTTCTGCTTAGTTACCACATCATAGGTGTGAATATGTCAAGCCGTCCATTTTTTCATACATATTCCATCCTCGTATCATGACTTTGCCTTTCATCAGAGTAGTGTTCGTCAGTATCATGCATGAATGAGTTCTGAAGAGCGAATGATATTCCTTTTTCTTGTCGGTATGACCTCACAATGCAAAATAAATAAAGCTGAAGGAAATTGGCAAGGCATTGGATGATGGTGGTCCTTCCGAGCAACTGAAATGAAGGTTCTCTACAGATTCTACTCCGCCATCCTCCCAACAAGATTCACAAGACAACGCAAGGCTAGACAGTCAACGTAGTTGTGTAGATGATGAGCACATCTCCCCTACTCCACCATCACAGGTGCTTGCTCTAACTTGGCACTATTATATGTGGTTGCATGTTGCGTATGATGTCTAGCTTGTATTGCTTCTAACTTTGTTGAATTGCATCTACTTACTTTACACATAATGCCTGTGAATATGACATGTGTTCCTGTTTCTACATCACACTACTATTCTTGCATATCCCGCATCAGTCACTTATGATAAGGCACCTTTAAGTCGCCACTGTGATATTGGTTGTGTCTTGCATATGATTTCTAGCATGTACTGCTTCTAATTTGTTGAAATGCCATACAGTTTGAACTTGGAAGAGTGATATTGGTTGCATCTTTCATATGGTGTCTAGCTTGCAGTGCTTTTAATTTGTTGAAATGCCTTCTGCTTAGTTACCACATCATAGGTGTGAATATGTCACACCATCCTGTTTTTCATACATATTCCATCCTCGCATCATGTGTTTGCCTTTCATCCGAGTAGTGTTCGTCAGTATCATGCATGAATGAGTTCTGAAGAGCGAATTTTATTCCTTTTTCTTATCGGTTTGACTTCACAATGCAAAATCATTATAGCTGAAGGAAATTAGTCCGGCAGTGGATGATGGTGGTCCTTCGGAGCAACTCAGACAGGGGGTCTCTACAGATTCTACTCTGCCATCCTCCCAACAAGATTCGCAAGACAACACAAGGCTGGACAGTCAACGTAGTTGTGTAGATGATGAGCACATCTCCCCTACTCCACCATCACAGGTGCTTGCTCTAACTTGACACTATTATATGTGGTTGCATGCTGTGTATGATGTCTATCTTGTATTGCTTCTAACTTGAATTGCATCTGCTTACTTTACACATAATGCATGTGAATATGACACGTGTTCCTGTTTCTAGAACATACGTGTACATGATGAGCACATTTCCCCTACTCCACCATCACATGTGCTTGCTCTTACTTGGAACTGTTATACATGGTTGCGTTTTCCGTATGATGTCTAGTTTGTATTGCTTCTGATTATGTTGAATTGCATCTGCGTAGCTTACAACTTATACTTGCAACGATCACTTACCCATATGACACATTTAACTTGGGACTGTGATGTAGGTTGCATATTGCATTGTCTTCTAGCTTGTACTGCTTCTAATTTCTTGAAATGGCACTTACGACGAGACACTTTTTACCTGATAGAGTGATATTGGTTGCATGTTCATATGGTGCCTAGCTTTCATTTCTTCTAATTTTGTTGAAATGCCTTCCACTTATTGTTTTTTCATACATATTCCATCCTCCTATCGTACGTGTGAATATGAAACGCTGTCTTTTTTTGTATATATTCCATCCTCCTATCCTGCGCTTGCCTTACATCAAAGTAGTGTTCGTCTATATCATGCATCAACCAGTTATGCAGAGCTAATTTTATTCATCTTCTTATGGTTTTGACTTCATAAGGCAATATCAGAAAATAGGAAGGAAAAGAGTAAGTTAGGGGATGTTGGTGGTCCTCCGCACCGACGCAAACAGAGACTCTCTAGATTTGCCACTGCTACTGCTAATGAAGTTGAAGTCCCAAGTCTACATGATGAGTTCATCTCCCGTACTCCACCATCGCAGGTGCTTGCTCTAAGTTGACAGTGTGATAATTGGTTTCATGTTGCATATGTTTTCTAGCCTGTATTTCTTCTATTTTGATTAAATTGCACCTGCTGAGTTTATACGTTACACATGTGCATATGACATGGCTTTTTGTGTCTAGAATACACTGCATCTATCTATCATACCATGTTCTTACATCAAAGTACTGTTGTTGTGTATCCCGCATCAGTCACTCATGATTGGACGCTTTTAACATGGCAGTTTGATAGTGGTTGCATCTTGCATTGATTTCTACGTTGTACTACTTCTAATGTTTCGAATTGCCACTTATGACAAGACACTTTTAACTTGGCAGAGTAATATTGGTTGCATCTTTCATATGGTGTCTAGCTTGCATTACTTCTATTTTCTTGGAAATCCTTCTGCTTAGTTTGCACATCGTAGCTGTGAATATGTCATGCTGTCCTGTATTTCTTACATATTCCATCCTCATACGGTTGTCTTACATCAAAGTATTGCTTGTCTGTATCATGCATCAATGAGTTCTGAAGAGTGATTTTATTCTTTTGTGTTGTGGGTACAACTTGACATGTCAAAGTCAAAAAAGAGCAAGGAAAATAATATAGTAGGGAGTGTTGTTACTCGTTGGGTGAAACGGAAAAGGTTCTGCCGTCGAGATTCTGCTGGTACTTATAGTGCAGTAGAAGGTCCAAGTCCACCGGTTAAATCTACAAACACAGTATCACCTGCTCCACCAGCTGCAGCATCCGCTTCAACTGTACCAGCATCTCAACCAGTTACTCGCTCGTTTGCTTCGGAACTGGCCAGTTCCCAAGCTTCCTTCACACCTAACACTACTTCCGAAGCACTGCTGACACAACAGGACTTGGCAAGATTAGATGAACCTCATGAGCATCAACACCAAGACGGTACCTGACCGAGTCAAGTTGCAGTTGCATGCTCCTTTATATGTACTCTCACAGTTTGATGTACACTAACACTTTCCATATTCGTTGTTGAACTAGCACCACGGCGCAAGTGGAAACAGACATCAGGGATAATGCTTGACAGATTAACAAAATCTAAAGGAGGAAGAATGGAGATCCATTTTGAGGCAGGTTTAAAAAGGCCACGTGATGCTATAGAGTCAGCCAAGTTAGTATCAGAGGCAGCCGTTGCCATTAGGTGTCATGCACGCATCCTCCCAATGTGGATCCAGTACAGGAATGAGAAAGACAATACCCAGTTTAACACCTTCCTTGACCATTTATCTGTAAGTAATGTTATTCATCGCAATTAGTAATATTTTCTTGCTCTGTCCCATACTTTCTAGCTTCCTCCTAATAAGACTCACATTCTTTTTTCAACAGATGAGGTTCAAGTTGGATCCTAAAGATGGTGCAACTAAACAAGCATGCACTCATGTTTTTCAGTCTGCTCTGTGACAGTATCGGTACCACCTTAGAAAATCTCACTTTGAAGGCAAGGCTAACAATGAAATCGCCCAAACATCTCCAGTGGAATATATTACAGATGAAGACTGGACAACCCTTGTTAAACACTGGTCTGATCCAAAGTATCAGGTAGGCTATATGTATTTGATCAGACCACATATTGAACTTGTATTTATGTATGTGCCTTACAAGTGTATCTTCTTCTAGGCTAACTGTTTAAAGAACAAAACCAACCATTCTAAAGTGAAATTCCAACAGACAACAGGATCTCGTAGCTATATTGCATACTGCGAGGCTCTTGTAAATAGCTGCTACTTCCTTCTTTTTTTGTGCCATATTATCGTATCTATATTGACTTGTTCCAAATACAGAGGAAAACCCGTGCGGACAAAAAAGAACCTGAACCGAATGCAGTGCAAATCTTCAAGGATTGCCACACCAGCAAGATCAAGGGCATGAGCACACCAGTTCAAGCCGCTGCTGTAAGTCCTTACTCCTCCTGCCTTGAACTGATTGGTACTATGATGTGTTCATTTAACTACTTGGTTTGCAGCCAATGTCAGTTACTCTGTTCACTTTTATTCATAGTTGTCTTAACGTATAATTTAACCTTACATGGTTTAAAAGAGATGAAGGATATTCTTTTGGTCTTGATATGTAATCTAGTTGTTATGTTCACGTGCGCACACAATGATAAAATAGCATGTTTGTTTTATATCTGTTTGCCCATGATATGAATGATGTCATACTATGTTCATCCTACTTTAAACCATGTCTCTTTGTCCTTAGATGTCAACGAATGTGAGGAAATAGACAATACAGTAGGCATGCTACATGGACATATGTTCCGAAAGTGATTTTATTATGTAGTTGGCACTACAATACATGCTAATGTATTACAATAGTTCACCAAAATAAGTTATGTATAAACGTTTAACCTACTTTGTTTGTTTTTGTATCATTAGTAACTTATCTGGTACACTAATCTACAAGTTCAAACTTTCAGGAAGCTATGGAACAAATGATTGAACAGCCACAACCACCTGAAGGTGACGAGGCTACTGCAGGCACAATGTCACTTCTTGCTGCAGTGCGTCAATATCTCTCCACTAACAGTGCAAAAAGCACCTTCCTGCGTAATTCTGGGTTGGTTGTCAAGGTAACCTCGTCCAAATCGCCTGCTGAACAAAATCTTCCTGCTAGATAGAGTGATATATCTGTGCTCCAGACACAAGTCCAATCCCTAATGGACGTTGTTTCGGAAACAAGAATAGTGGTTGAGATATGTCGTCAAGATATGAATGATTTTGAAACCAGACTATCATACATTCGCTTCGTTGTTCAAGAGCAATGGAGGAAAAAAGGTGGAGATCGTGCTGCTCCATCAGATTCTACAGCCTGAAACATTAGCACTCGGGCCAAATGATCTGTGCTTCTATACATCTGATGGTGCTTTTATCTGGAAGGACTGTAAACTTTATGCCAACAGGCCTTTTGTTGTATGGTTGGAATTTATTTTGTTGTGATACAACATTTATGATGCTGCCTCAGGCTGCAGTAATTACGACGCTATTTTTGTATAGTGTAGGTTTATCTTAGTAATGTATTCGGCCGAAAGCTTCGTAGGAGCCCAACATGCTAATTGGGCTAAAAACGATTACGGGCCGAAATTGGCATGTAGCCCACTAAAAATATCTGGGCCTAAATCAGCATAAGCTTTCATATTTTTCTGGTAGGCATGTGCTCATAGTGGGCCTTTAACAGGCCTAAACATAATTTGGGCCCTCAGTAAAAATAGGCCATTTACAGGTGTAAATATCTCGAGCCCATAAAAAACATGGGCCTTTAATAGACCGAAAGTGAGATTAGGCCCTGATTGTGCCAAATAACCCACTGGACTTAGCAGGCCGAAATGGTGGCCCATTTACGATGCGGATCTTTGACAGGCCAAAATACGAACGGGCCGTAAATGCACCAACCTAATACACGGGCCTTTAATAGGCCGTAACTTCGGTCAGGCTAGATTAACGTCATTTTTATATGGGCCGTTAATGGGCCCAATATGACGTTGGGCCACATATGGCCCATGGTTTACGTCCGGCGTTAACAGGCCGAAAATGACAACAGGCCAAAAGTATCCTAAAGCTATAGTGGGCCTCTAACAGGCCGAATGTCAGACATGGCCGAATATGACCCAAATCCTTCACGGTCGTTTATGGGCCGAAAGTTTTGATGGCCTGTAAATGGGCTCAAATGAAGTCGGGCCTTTAACAGGCCAGAAATATACCAGGCCATAATTCGGCCCAATTACTTAGCGGACTGTTAACGGGCCAGAAGTGACCATGGGCCGCGTTGATGACAAGTTTAGGATAGGCCGTTAACGGGCCGTTTGATAGAGAATGTTGGGCCTTTAGCTGGGTCGGCCCATTATGGTCTGCAGAATCTTGTGGGCCTTTAGCTGGATCGGCCCATTGTGGTCCGCAAAATCTTGTGGGCCTTTACCTAGGCCGGCCCATTATGGTCTGCAAAATCATGTGGGCCTTTAGCTGGGCCTGCCATTATGGTCCGCTAAATTTTGTGGGCCTTTAGCTGGGATGGCCCATTATGGTCTGCTAAATCTATTCGCCTTCGGTTGGGCCGGCCCATTTAAACTTTGTGGGCCACTTTTGGGCCGGTCCACGTGTCAACATATCATAGGCCCATCTCGACCGTTGGATGAGTGACAGAGCGGCATCAACATGCCATGGTAAAAAATTTGTCCCATTCGGGGTAGGTTTGGGTATAAGCTTCTCACACAACAAGTGTGATGGTTTCGGTAGGGAACGTTTCACCTTTCTGGACGAAATGATATCCATTGCCTCTTCTCGATTTGAAATTTTTTCCTAGTGTCAACATAGAACAACAGGAGTGTTGTGTCAATTTTGGGGATTTTTCGGGGTTCGCTTGGACATTTTTATACATTAACTGAGTTTTCTGTGCATTCATGTGCATAATTCAAATTTGAACTATAGGCACATGCTCTAATGCATATAAATTAGTTGAAAATTCAAATATGTGTCCTTGGTTGCATGCTTAGGTCCCATGCAAGAAATGGGAATGAATGTCAAACACCCTGCCCCCGTCACTCGGCCACAAACATTGAGAAACCCGCTTTTTAAATTCTAGTAAATCCAAAACTTCGTCTGAAATTCATGAAACTTGGCATGCTATCATGGAGCGGCATCAACATGTCGTGGTGAAAAATTTGTCCCATTTTGGGGCAGGTTTAGGTATATGCTTCTCACAAACCAGAGCTTCTCACAACAAGCATGATGGTTTTGGGTGGGAACGTCCCACCTTTGGGGACGAAATGATATCCATTGCCTCTTATTGCTTCCAAAATTTTTTCTCGTGTCAACATAGAACAACAGGAGTGTTGTGTCAATTTTTGTGATTTTTCGGGTTCGTTGGACATTTTTATGCATTAACTGAGTTTTCAATGCATTTATGTGCATAATTCAAATTTGAACTACATGCACATGCTCCAGTGCATATAAATTGGTTGAAAAATCTGTGTCCTTGGGTGCATGCTTAGGTCCCATGCAAGAAATGTGGAATGAATTTCAAACACCAGGGCACCGTTGATTGCCGGCAAAACATTGAGATGCCTGGTTTTTAAATTCTAGTAAATCCAAAACTCGTCTGAAATTCATGAAACTTGGCATGCTATCATGAGCGGCATCAACATGCCATGGTAAAATTTTGTCCCATTTGGGGCAGGTTTGGGTATATGCTTCTCACAAACCAGAGCTTCTCACAACAAGCATGATGGTTTCGGTAGGGAACGTCCCACCTTTGGGGACGAAACGATATCCATTGCCTCTTATTGCTTTCAAATTTTCTCGTGTCAACATAGAACAACAGGAGTGTTGTGTCAATTTTTGTGATTTTTCGGGGTTCGTTTGGACATTTTTATGCATTAACTGAGTTTTTAATGCATTTATGTGCATAATTCAAATTTGAACTACATGCACATGCTCCAGTGCATATAAATTGGTTGAAAAAATCAAATATGTGTCCTTGGGTGCATGCTTAGGTCCCATGCAAGGAATGGGAATGAATTTCAAACACTAGGGCACCGTTGATTGCCGGCAAAACATTGAGATTCCTCGTTATTAAATTCTAGTTAATCCAAAACTCGTCTGAAATTCATGAAACTTGGCATGCTTTCATGGAGCGGCATCAACATGCCGTGGTAAAAAAATTTGTCCCGTTTGGGGCAGGTTTGGGTATATGCTTCTCACAAACCAGAGCTTCTCACAACAAGCATGATGGTTTCGGTAGGGAACGTCCTACCTTTGGGGATGAAACGATAACCATTGCCTCTTATTGCTCTCAAAAATTTTCTCGTGTCAACATAGAACAACAGGAGTGCTGTGTCATTTTTTGTGATTTTTCGGGGTTCGTTTGGATATGTTTATGCATTAACCAAGTTTTCAATGCATTTATGTGCATAATTCAAATTTGAACTACATGCACATGCTCCAGTGGATATAAATTGGTTGAAAAAACAAATCTATGTCCTTGGGTGCATGCTTAGGTCCCATGCAAGAAATGAGAATGAATTTCAAACACCTGGGCACCGTTGATCGCCGGCAAAATATTGAGATGCCTGGTTTTTAAATTCTCATTGAGATGCCTGGTTTTT
This sequence comes from Triticum urartu, assembly GCF_003073215.2. NCBI lineage: Eukaryota > Viridiplantae > Streptophyta > Magnoliopsida > Poales > Poaceae > Triticum > Triticum urartu. The sequence continues at coordinate 289,915,716 of NC_053022.1, forward strand.
AAATTCTAGTAAATCCAAAACCTGTCTGAAATTCATTAAACTTGGCATGCCATCATGGAGCGGCATCAACATGCCGTGGTAAAATTTTTGTCACATTTAGGGTAGTTTTGGGTATATGTTTCTCACAAACCGAAGCTTCTCACAACAAGCATGATGGTTTTCGGTAGGGAACGTCCCAACTTTGGGGACCAAACGATATCCATTGCCTCTTATTGCTTTGAAATGTTTTCTCGTGTCAACATAGAAAAACAGGAGTGTTGTGTGAATTTTCGTGATTTTTCGGGGTTCGTTTGGACATTTTTATGCATTAACTGAGTTTCCAATGCATTTATGTGCATAATTCAAATTTGAACTACATGCACATGCTCTAGTGCATATAAATTGGTTGCAAAATCAAATCTGTGTCCTTGGGTGCATGCTTAGGTCCCATGCAAGAAATGGGAATGAATTTCAAACACCAGGGCTCCGTTGATTTGCGGGCAAAACATTGAGATGCCTGGTTTTTAAATTCTAGTAAATCCAAAACCCATCTGAAATTCAAGAAACTTGGCATCCTATCATGGAGCGGCATCAACATGTCGTGGTAAAAATTTTGTCACATTTGGGGCAGGTTTGGGTATATGCTTCTCACAAACCGGAGCTTCTCACAACAAGTATGATGGTTTTCAGTATGAAACGTCCCACCTTTGGGGACGAAACGATACCATTGCCTCTTATTGATTTCAATTTTTTTTCTCCTGTCAACATAGAACAACATGAGTGTTGTGTGAATTTCTGTGATTTTTCGGGGTTCGTTTGGACAGTTTTATGCATTAACTGAGTTTTCAATGCATTTATGAGCATTATTCAAATTGGAACTACATATGCATGCTCCAGTGCATATAAATTGGTTGAAAAATCAAATATGTGTCCTTGGGTGCATGCTTAGGTCCCACGCAAGAAACGGGAATGAATTTCAAACACCAGGGCTCCGTTGATTGCCGGCAAAACATTGAGATGCCTGGTTTTTAAATTCTAGTAAATCCAAAACCCATCTGAAATTCATGAAACTTGGCATGCTATCATGGAGCGGCATCAACATGTCATGGTAAAATTTTTGTCATGTTTGGGGCAGGTTTGGGTATATGCTTCTCACAAACCGGAGCTTCTCACAAAAAGCATGATGTTTTTCGGTAGGGAACGTCCCACATTTGGGGACGAAACGATATCCGTTGCCTCTTATTGCTTTCAAATTTTTTATCGTGTCCACATAGAAAAAGAGGAGTGTTTTGTGAATTTTTGTGATTTTTCGGGGTTTGTTTGGAACATTTTTTATGCATTAACTGAGTTTTCAATGCATTTATGTGCATAATTCAAATTTGAACTACATGTGCATGCTCAGTGCATATAAATTGGTTCAAAAATCAAATCCGTGTCCTTGGGTGCTTGATTAGGTCCCATGCAAGAAATGGGAATGAATTTCAAACACCAGGGCACCGTTGATTGCCGGCAAAACATTGAGATGCCTGGTTTTTAAATTCTAGTAAATCCAAAACCCGTCTGAAATTCATTAAACTTGGCATGCCATCATGGAGCGGCATCAACATGCCGTGGTAAAAAATTTGTCACATTTAGGGTAGTTTTGGCTATATGTTTCTCACAAACCGGAGCTTCTCACAACAAGCATGATGTTTTTCGGTAGGGAACGTCCCACCTTTGGGGACCAAACAATATCCATCGCCTCTTATTGCTTTGAAATGTTTTCTCGTGTCAACATAGAAAAACAGGAGTGTTGTGTGAATTTTGGTGATTTTTCGGGGTTCGTTTGGACATTTTTATGCATTAACTGAGTTTCTAATGCATTTATGTGCATAATTCAAATTTGAACTACATGCGCATGTGTTGGAAATATGCCCTAGAGGCAATAATAAATTTGTTATTATTATATTTCCTTATTCATGATAATCGTTTATTATCCATGCTAGAATTGTATTGATAGGAAACTCAGATACATGTGTGGATACATAGACAACACCATGACCCTAGTAAGCCTCTAGTTGACTAGCTCGTTGATCAATAGATGGTTACGGTTTCCTGACCATGGACATTGGATGTCATTGATAACGGGATCACATTATTAGGAGAATGATGTGATGGACAAGACCCAATCCTAAGCCTAGCACAAGATCGTGTAGTTCGTATGTTAATGCTTTTCTAATGTCAAGTATCATTTCCTTAGACCATGAGATTGTGCAGCTCCCAGATACCGTAGGAATGCTTTAGGTGTACCAAACGTCACAACGTAAATGGGTGGCTATAAAGGTGCACTGTGGGTATCTCCGAAAGTGTCTGTTGGGTTGGCACGAATCGAGACTGGGATTTGTCACTCCGTGTAATGGGGAGGTATCTCTGGGCCCACTCGGTAGGACATCATCATAATGTGCACAATGTGACCTAGGAGTTGATCACGGGATGATGTGTTATGGAACGAGTAAAGAGACTTGCCGGTAACGAGATTGAACAAGGTATCGGGATACCGACGATCGAATCTCGGGCAAGTATCATACCAGTAGACAAAGGGAATTGTATGCGGGATTGATTGAATCCTTGACATCGTGGTTCATTCGATGAGATCATCGTGAAGCATGTGGGAGCCCACATGGGTATCCAGATCCCACTGTTGGTTATTGACCGGAGAGTTGTCTCGGCCATGTCTGCATGACTCCCGAGCCCGTAGGGTCTACACACTTAAGGTTCGATGACGCTAGGGTTATAGGGAAAGTATGTACGCGGATACCGAATGTTGTTTGGAGTCCTGGATGAGATCCCGGACGTCAAGAGGTGTTCCGGAATGGTCCGGAGGTAAAGATTTATATATGGGAAGTCCCGTTTTGGTCACCGGCAAGGTTTCGGGTGCTATCGATAACGTACCAGGACCACCGGGAGGGTCCCGGGGGTCCACCAGGTGGGGCCACCAGCCCTAGAAGGCTGCATGGGCCAAGTGTGGGAGGGGACCAGCCCCAGGTAGGCTGGTGCGCCCCCCACCAAGGCCCAAGGCGCGTGGAGAGTGGGAAGGGGGCAAACCCTAGGTCCAGATGGGCCTTAAGGCCCACCCTAGGGCGCCCCCCTCTCTTCCCCCCTTGGCCGCACCCTAGATGGCATCTAGGGCTGCCGCCCCCCTAGGGAGGGAACCCTAGAAGGGGGCGCAGCCCCTCCCCTCCCCCTATATATACTTGAGGTATTGGGGGCTGCCCAACATATGGTTTGATCTCCCTCTTGGCGCAGCCCTACCTCTCTCCCTACTCGTCTCTCGTAGTGCTTGGCGAAGCCCTGCTAGAGTCCCACGCTCCTCCACCATCACCACGCCGTCGTGCTGCTGCTGGACGGAGTCTTCCCCATCCTATCCCTCTCTCCTTGCTGGATCAAGGCGCGGGAGACGTCACCGGGCTGTACGTGTGTTGAACGTGGAGGCGCCGTTGTTCGGCGCTTAGATCGGAATCGACCGCGATCTGAATCGCTGCATGTACAACTCCACCAACCGCGTTCTTGCAACGCTTCCGCTTAGCAATCCACAAGGGTATGTAGATGCACTCCCATTTCCCTCGTTGCTAGATTACTCCATAGATTGATCTTGGTGATGCGTAGAAAATTTTAAATTTCTGCTACATCCCCAACAGCATGCTCCAGTGCATATAAATTGGTTAAAAAATCAAAATCAAATATGTGTCCCTAGGTGCATGCTTAGGTCCCATGCAAGAAATGGGAATGAATTTCAAACACCAGGGCACCGTTAATTGCCGGCAAAACATTGAGATGCCTGATTTTTAAATTCTAGTAAATCCAAAACCCATATGAAATTCATGACACTTGGCATGCTATCATGGAGCGGCATCAACATGCCGTGGTAAAAAATTCATCACATTTGGGGCAGGTTTGGGTATATGCTTCTCACAAACCGGAGCTTCTCACAAGAAGCATGATGGTTTTCGGTAGGGAACGTCCCACCTTTGCGGACGAAACGATATCCATTGCCTCCTATTGCTTTCAATTTTTTTCTCATGTCAACATAGAACAACAAGAGAGTTGTGTGAATTTTTGTGATTTTTCGGGGTTTGTTTGGACATTTTTATGCATTAACTGAGTTTTCAATGCATTTATGTGCATAATTCAAATTTGAATACATGCACATGCTCCAGTGGATATAAATTGGTTGCAAAATCAAATCTATGTCCTTGGGTGCATGCTTACGTCCCATGCAAGAAATGGGAATGAATTTCAAACACCAGGGCATCGTTGATTGCCGGCAAAACATTGAGATGTCTGGTTTTTAAATTCTAGTGAACCCAAAACCCGTCTGAAATTTATGAAACTTGGCATGCTATCATAGAGCGTTATCAACATGTTCTGGTAAAATTTTTGTCACATTTGGGGGAGGTTTGGGTATAATCTTCTCACAAACCGGAGCTTCTCACAACAAGCATGATGGTTTTCGGTAGGGAACGTCCCACCTTTGGGGACGAAACGATATCCATTGCCTCTTATTGGTTTGAAAAAATTTCTCGTGTCAACATAGAACAACTGGAGTGTTGTGAGAATTTTTGTGATTTGTCGGGGTTCGTTTCTACATTTTTATGCATTAAATGAGTTTTCAATGCATTTTTGTGCATAATTCAAATTTGAACTACATGCACATGCTCTAGTGCATAGAAATTGGTTGCAAAATCAAATCTGTGTCCTTGGGTGCATGCTTAGGTCCCATGCAAGAAATGGGAATGAATTTCAAACACCAGGGCACCGTTGATTGCCGGCAAAACATTGAGATGCCTTCTTTTTAAATTCTAGTAAATCCAAAACCCGTCTGAAATTTATGAAACTTGGCATGCTATCATGGAGCGGCATCAACATGTCGTGGTAAAAATTTTGTCACTTTTTGGGTTGCTTTGGATATATGCTTCTCACAAACCGGAGCTTCTCACAACAAGCATGATGGTTTTCGTTAGGGAACGTCCTACCTTTGGGGTCGAAACGATATCCATTGCCTCTTATTGCTTTGAATTTTTTTTCTCATGTCAACATAGAACAACAGGAGTGTTGTGTGAGTTTTTGTGATTTTTTGGGGTTTGTTTGGACATTTTTATGCACTAACTGAGTTTTCAATGCATTTATGTGCATACTTAAAATTTGAACTACATGCACATGCTCTCGTGCATATAAATTGGTTGAAAATCAAATTTGTGTCCTTGGGTGCATGCTTAGGTCCCATGCAAAAAAAGGGGAATGAATTTCAAATACCAGGGCACCGTTGATTGCTGAAAACATTGAGATGCCTGGTTTTTAAATTCTAGTAAATCCAAAACCCGTCTAAAATTCATGAAACTTGGCATGCTTCATGGAGCGGCATCAACATGTCGTGGTAAAATTTTTGTCACATTTGGGGCAGGTTTGGGTATATGCTTCTCACAAACCGGAGCTTCTCACAACAAGCATGATGGTTTCAAGGTAGTCAGAATCCCGATTCGACTGTTAGAATCCTACAACTTCATGACCCTACGGAAGCATGTCGATCCAAATCCCACTATGAATCCAGTCCAAGTAGAATCCATGTTGAGTCGCGATCCAAATCATAGAATCCTATACAAAACTGTACAATCCCGACTATGCTATGGACTACATCCGATTCTACTAACTTATCTAAGCCATTTGTTTAGTTGTAGCAAAATAGTATGCCATCATCCAAACCCCTTTTTCATATACCTCATGGACCTTTATTCCCCTCCCAAGTCCAAATGCTCAGTCGTAGACACCTTTGATCTAGCTCTCGGAAACCCTAGATCGAAATTGAGGATCAGGCTTGTCTATATATGGAATTGGTGTGAAAAGGAGGATGCTTCAAGATTGATCGGAGAAGGATTGCAAGACCCTTCAAGGTTAGCACTGTAGGTCAGATAGACAAGTGATTGACTATTCACGCACTCTAAAAAGAACATAAGTAAATTTCTTGCATTGAAGGTTTAAATGTTCTATATATTTCCCTCTCATATATGTTCCATACATGCGACCTAGATGGTAGGTTAGCCATAAAAACAAGTGGAATGCAACTAGCATTGATGTGTACGTTCTTTGCTACATATTTAGTGTCAAAACTCTATAGTACCCATATAAATTTCTAGTGTGCATACGAAATATCTTATTTGAGTAAATCTAGTAGAATCCACGATTCCACGACTCGATCTTATGACTTGATTCTGTCTGAGGAAAACCGATCCGACTCTGAATCCCGACTCTGACTACCTTGGATAGTTTTCGATAGGGAACGTCCCACCTTTGGGGACGAAACAATATTCATTGCCTCTTATTGCTTTCAAATATTTTTTCTCGTGTCAACATAGAACAACAGGAGTGTTGTGTGATTTTTTGTGATTTTTCGGGGTTCGTTTGGACATTTTCATGCATTAACCGAGTTTTCAATGCATTTATGTGCATAATTCAAATTTGAACTACATGCACATGCTCTAGTGCATATAAATTAGTTGCAAAATCAAATCTGCGTCCTTGGGTGCATGCTTAGGTCCCATGCAAGAAATGGGAATGAATTTCAAACACCCGGGCACCATTGATTGCCGGCAAAACACTGAGATGCCTAGTTTTTAAATTCTAGTAAATCCAAAACCCGTCTGAAATTCATAAAACTTGGCATGCTATCATGGAACGGCATCAACATGTCGTGGTAAAAATTTTGTCACATTTTGGGTTGCTTTGGATATATGCTTCTCACAAACCAGAGCTTCTCACAACAAGCATGATGGTTTTCGGTAGGGAACGTCCCACCTTTGGGGACGAAACGATATCCATTGCCTCTTATTGCTTTCAAATTTTTTCTCGTGTCAACATAGAACAACAAGAGTGTTGTGTGAATTTTTGAGATTTTTAGAGGTTCGTTTGGACATTTGTATGCATTAACTGAGTTCTAAATGCATTTATGTGCATAATTCAAATTTGAACTACATGCACAAGCTCTAGTGCATATAAGTTGGTTGCAAAATCAAATCTGTGTCCTTGGGTGCATGCTTAGGTCCCATGCAAGAAATGGGAATGAATTTCAAACACCAGGTCACCATTGATTGACGGCAAAACATTGAGATGCCTGGTTTTTAATTTCTAGTAAATACAAAACCCATCTGAAATTCATGAAACTTGGGATAATATCATGGAGCGGCATCAAAATGCCGTGGTAAATTTTTTGTCACATTTGGGGCAGGTTTGGGTATATGCTTCTCACAAACCGGAGCTTCTCACAACAAGCATGATGGTTTTCGGTAGGGAACATCCCACCTTTGGGGACAAAACGATATCCATTGCCTCTTGTTGCTTTCGAATTTTTTCTCCTATCAACATAGAACAACATGAGTGTTGTCTGAATTTTTGTGATTTTTCGGGGTTCGTTTTGACATTTTTATGCATTAACTGAGTTTTCAATGCATTTATGTGCATAATTCAAATTTGAATACATGCACATGCTCCAGTGCATATAAATTGGTTGCAAAATCAAATTTGTGTCCTTGGGTGAGTGCTTAGGTCCCATGCAAGAAATGGGAATGAATTTCAAACACAAGGGCACCGTTGATTGCAGGCAAAACATTGAGATGCCTGGTTTTTAAATTCTAGTAAATTCAAAACCCGTCTGAAATTCATGAAACTTGACATGCTATCATGGAGCAGCATCAACATACCGTGGTAAAAAAATTGTCACATTTGGGGCAGGTTTGGGTATATGCTTCTCAGAAACCGGAGCTTCTCACAACAAGCATGATGGTTTTAGGTAGGGAACGTCCCACCTTTGGGGACGAAACGATATCCATTGCCTCTTATTCCTTTCAAATTTTTTCTCATGTCAACATAGAACAACAGGAGTGTTGTGAGAATTTTTGTGATTTTTCGGGGTTCGTTTGGACATTTTTATGCATTAACTGAGTTTTCAATGCATTTATGTGCAAAATTCAAATTTGAACTACATGCACATGCTCTAGTACATATAAATTGGTTGGAAAATCAAATATGTGTCCCTGGGTGCATGCTTAGGTCCCATGCAAGAAATGGGAATGAATTTCAAACACCGGGGCACTGTTGATTGCCGGTAAAACATTGAGATGCCTGGTTTTTAAATTCTAGTAAATCCAAAACCCGTCTGAAATTCATGAAACTTGGCATGCTATCATGGAGCGGCATCAACATGTTGTGGTAAAAAAATCACATTTTGGGTTGCCTTGGATATATGCTTCTCACGAAATGAAGCTTCTCACAACAAGCATGATGGTTTTCGGTAGGGAACGTTCCACCTTTGGGGACGATACGATATCCATTGCCTCTTATTGCTTTCAATTTTGTTCTCGTGTCAACATAGGAGTGTTTTGTGATTTTTCGTGATTTTCCGGGGTTCGTTTGGACATTTTTATGCATCGACTGAGTTTTCATTGCATTTATGTGCATAATTCAAATTTGAACTACATGCACATGGTCCAGTGCATATAAATTGGTTGAAAAATCAAATGTGTTTCCTTGGGCGCATGCTTAGGTCCCATGCAAGAAATGGGAATGAATTTCAAACACCAGGGCACCGTTGATTGCAGGCAAAACATTGAGATGCCTGGTTTTTAAATTCTAGTAAATCCAAAACCCGTCTGAAATTCATGAAACTTGGCATGCTATCATGGAGCGGCATCAACATGTTGTGGTAAAAAAATCACATTTTGGGTTGCCTTGGATATATGCTTCTCACGAAATGAAGCTTCTCACAACAAGCATGATGGTTTTCGGTAGGGAACGTTCCACCTTTGGGGACGATACGATATCCATTGCCTCTTATTGCTTTCAATTTTGTTCTCGTGTCAACATAGGAGTGTTTTGTGATTTTTCGTGATTTTCCGGGGTTCGTTTGGACATTTTTATGCATCGACTGAGTTTTCATTGCATTTATGTGCATAATTCAAATTTGAACTACATGCACATGGTCCAGTGCATATAAATTGGTTGAAAAATCAAATGTGTTTCCTTGGGCGCATGCTTAGGTCCCATGCAAGAAATGGGAATGAATTTCAAACACCAGGGCACCGTTGATTGCAGGCAAAACATTGAGATGCCTGGTTTTTAAATTCTAGTAAATCCAAAACCCGTCTGAAATTCATGAAACTTGGCATGCTATCATGGAGCGGCATCAACATGTCGTGGTAAAAAATTTGTCACATTTAGGGCTGGTTTGGGTATATGCTTCTCACGAATCAGAGCTTCTCACAACAAGCATTATGGTTTTCGATAGGGAACATCCCACGTTGGGGATGAAACAATATCCATGGCATCTTATTGCTTTCAAATTCTTTCTCATGTCAACATAGAACAACCGGAGAGTTGTGTGAATTTTTGTGATTTTTCGATGTTCGTTTGGACATTTTTATGCATTAACTGAGTTTTCAATGAATTTATGTGCTTAATTCAAATTTGAACTACATGTGCATGCTCTAGTGCATATAAATTGTACCAAAAATCAAATCTGTTTCCTTGGGTGCATGCTTAGGTCCCATGCAAGAAATGGGAATAAATTTCAAACACCGGGACACCGTTGATTGCCGGCAAAACATTGAGATGCCTGGTTTTTAAATTCTAGTAAATCCAAAACCCATTTGAAAGTCATGAAACTTGGCATGCTATCATGGAGCAGCATCAACATGCCGTGGTAAAAAATTGTCACATTTGCGGCAGGTTTGTGTATATGCTTCTCACAAACCGGAGCTTCTCACAACAAGCATGATGGTTTTCGGTAGGGAACGTCCCAGAGGACTTGCGCCATATGATGTTTTCTTGTGATAGAGCAAACTTGGTGTGGGAGGAGCTTGGTCTGGGTACCACAATCAAAACTGCAGCAGCCCATGAGCGGTCTGGTTCAGTTATTCTTGATAATTGTTGTGTTCTGAACTACCAGGAGAGGTAAAGTTGCCGATAGAAAATGGAGTGGAAACAGTAATGGTAGCTGGATGGTATTTATGGTGGGATCGCCGGAGAATCAGCCATGATGAAAATGTTGGAAGCCCGGTTCGGACGGCCATGAGTATCCGTGGTATTGTGGCAAATTTGTTGGCTGTTAAGGAGAAGGCTCCTACAAGAAATATAAAATGGTCCAGACCTGCTAGGGGGTGATTAAGCTAAATGTTGATGCAAGCTACCATGTGGATGAGGGGGCGGGAGCAATTGGAGTTGTGCTTAGGGATAGTTCTGGAGCGTTCATAGCCGCTTCATGTTCCTATAAACAGTATGCCATGGATGTTTCTTCTATGGAGGTGTTCGCTCTATTGGAGGGAATTCGGTTGGGAGAGGAGTTGGGAATTTTTGCTCTAGCAGTGGAGTCTGATTCACATAAGATAGTACAAGCTATTATGGATCCTTCGGAGTACCGCGCATCGGCTGCGGTGTTGACTAATGATTAACGTAAGTTGTTGAGTTCTTTCGGCAGGGCGACGATCACTCACTGTGCTAGGGAGAGTAATGCGGCAGCGCATTGGCTAGCCGGTGCTAGTTATAGAGGGAAGCGTACAGGTGTCTGCCGTGAGCACCCCCTTGATTTCTTAATTCCTTTCCTTGTAACTGATATGATCATTATGTAATAAAGGTCGCCGAAGTTCAATAAAAAGCATGATGGTTTTCGATAGGGAACGTCCCACCTTTGGGGACAAAACGATATACATTGCCTCTTATTGCTTTTAGATTGCTTCTCGTGTCAACATAGAACAACAGGAGTGTTTTTTGATCTTTTGTAATTTTTCGGGGTTCGTTTGGACAATTTTATGCATTAACTGAGTTTTCGATGCATTTATGTGCATAATTCAAATGTGAAATACATGCACATGCTCCGGTGCATATAAATTAGTTGAAAAATCAAATTTGTGTCCTTGGTTGCATGCTTAGGTCCCATACAAGAAATGGGAATGAATTTCAAACACCAGGGCACCGTTGATTGCCGACAAAACATTTAGATGCCTGGTTTTAAATTCTAGTAAACCCAAAACCCATCTGAAATTCATGAAACTTGGCATGCTATCATGGAGGGGCATCAACATGCGATGGTAAATTTTTTATCACATTTGGGGTAGGTTTGGGTATATGCTTCTCACAAATCGGAGCTTCTCACAACAATCATGATGGTTTTCGGTAGGGAACGTCCCACCTTTGGGGACGAAACAATATCCATTGCCTCTCATCGCTTTCAATTATTTTCTCGTGTCAACATAGAACAACAGGAGTGTTGTGTGATTTTTTGTGATTTTTCGGGGTTCGTTTGGACATTTTTATGCATTGACTAAGTTTTCATTGCATTTATGTGCATAATTCAAATTTGAACTGCATGCACATGCTCTAGTGCATATAAATTGGTTGAAAAATCAAATATGTGTCCTTGGGTGCATGCTTAGGTCCCATGCAAGAAATGGGACTGAATTTCAAACACCAGGGCACCGTTGATTGCCGGCAAAATATTGAGATGCCTGGTTTTTAAATTCTAGTAAATCCAAAACCTGTCTGAAATTCATGAAACTTGGCATGCTATCATGGAGTGGCATCAACATGCCGTGGTAAAAAATTTGTAACATTTAGGGCAGGTTTGGGTATATGCTTCTCAGAAACCGGAGCTTCTCACAACAATCATGATGGTTTTCGGTAGGGAACGTCCCACCTTTGGGGACGAAACAATATCCATTGAATCTTATTGCTTTCAAATTCTTTCTCATGTCAACATAGAACAAGAGGAGTGTTGTGTGAATTTTTGTGATTTTTCAGGGTTCGTTTGGACATTTTTATGCATTAACTGAGTTTTCAATGCATTTATGTGCATAATTCAAATGTGAAATACATGCACATGCTCCGGTGCATATAAATTAGTTGAAAAATCAAATTTGTGTCCTTGGTTGCATGCTTAGGTCCCATACAAGAAATGGGAATGAATTTCAAACACCAGGGCACCGTTGATTGCCGACAAAACATTTAGATGCCTGGTTTTAAATTCTAGTAAACCCAAAACCCATCTGAAATTCATGAAACTTGGCATGCTATCATGGAGGGGCATCAACATGCGATGGTAAAAATTTTGTCACATTTGGGGTAGGTTTGGGTATATGCTTCTCACAAATCGGAGCTTCTCACAACAATCATGATGGTTTTCGGTAGGGAACGTCCCACCTTTGGGGACGAAACAATATCCATTGCCTCTCATCGCTTTCAATTATTTTCTCGTGTCAACATAGAACAACAGGAGTGTTGTGTGATTTTTTGAGATTTTTCGGGGTTCGTTTGGACATTTTTATGCATTGACTGAGTTTTCATTGCATTTATGTGCATAATTCAAATTTGAACTGCATGCACATGCTCTAGTGCATATAAATTGGTTGAAAAATCAAATATGTGTCCTTGGGTGCATGCTTAGGTCCCATGCAAGAAATGGGACCGAATTTCAAACACCAGGGCACCGTTGATTGCCGGCAAAATATTGAGATGCCTGGTTTTTAAATTCTAGTAAATCCAAAACCCGTCTGAAATTCATGAAACTTGGCATGCTATCATGGAGCGGCATCAACATGCCGTGGTAAAAAATTTGTCACATTTAGGGCAGGTTTGGGTATATGCTTCTCACAAACCGGAGCTTCTCACAACAATCATGATGGTTTTCGGTAGGGAACGTCCCACCTTTGGGGACGAAACAATATCCATTGAATCTTATTGCTTTCAAATTCTTTCTCATGTCAACATAGAACAACAGGAGTGTTGTGTGAAGTTTTGTGATTTTTCGGGGTTCGTTTGGACATTTTTATGCATTAACTGAGTTTTCAATGCATTTATGTGCATAATTCAAATTTGAAATACATGTGTATGCTCCAGTGCATATAAATTGTACCAAAAATCAAATCTGTTTCCTTGGGTGCATGCTTAGATCCCATGCAAGAAATGGGAATGAATTTCAAACACCGGGGCACCGTTGATTGCCGGCAAAACATTGAGATGTCTGGTTTTTAAATTCTAGTAAATCCAAAACCCGTCTGAAATTCATAAAATGTGGCATGCTATCATGGAGCAGCATCAACATGCCATGGTAAAAAAATTGTCACATTTGCGGCAGGTTTGTGTATATGCTTCTCACAAATCGGAGCTTCTCACAACAAGCATGATGGTTTTCGGTAGGGAACGTCCCAGAGAATTTGCGCCATATGATGTTTTCTTGTGATAGAGCAATGTTGGTGTGGGACGAGCTTGGTCTGGGTACCACAATCGAAACTGCAGAAGCCCATGAGCGGTCTGGTTCAGTTATTCTTGAAAACCTGTTGTGTTCTGAACTACCTGGAGAGGTAAAGTTACTGAAAGAAAATGGAGTGGAAACAGTAATGGTAGCTGGATGGTATTTATGGTGGGATCGCCGGAGAATCATCCATGATGAAAATGTTGGAAGCCCGGTTCGGACGGCCGTGTGTATCCGTGGTATTGTGGCAAATTCATTGGCTGTTAAGGAGAAGGATCCTACAAGAAATATAAAATGGTCAAGACCTACTAGGGGTGATTAAGCTAAATGTTGATGCAAGCTACCATGTGGATGAGGGGGCGGGAGCAATTGGAGCTGTGCTTAGGGACAGTTCTGGAGCGTTCATAGCCGCTTCATGTTCCTATAAACAGTATGCCATGGATGTTTCTTCTATGGAGGCGTTCGCTCTATTGGAGGGCCTTCGGTTGGGAGAGGAGTTGGGAATTTTTGCTCTAGCAGTGGAGTCTGAGTCATAGGAGATAGTACAAGCTATTATGGATCCTTTGGAGTACCGCGCATTGGCTGCGGTGTTGACTAATGATTCTCGTAAGTTGTTGAGTTCTTTCGGCAGGGCGACAATCACTTACTGTGCTTGGGAGAGTAATGCGGCAGCGCATTGGCTAGCCGGTGCTAGTTATAGAGGGAAGCGTACTGGTGTCTGGCGTGAGCACCCCCCTGATTTCTTAATTCCTTTCCTTGTAACTGATATGATCATTATGTAATAAAGGTCGCCAAAGTTCAAAAAAAACATGATGGTTTTCTGTAGGGAACGTCCCACCTTTGGGGACGAAACGATATACATTGCCTCTTATTGCTTTCAAATTGTTTCTCGTGTCAACATAGAACAACAGGAGTGTTATGTGAATTTTTGTGATTTTTCGGGGTTCATTTGGACATTTTTATGCATTAACTGAGTTTTCAATGCATTGATGTGCATAATTCAAATGTGAACTACATGCACATGCTCCGGTGCATATAAATTGGTTGAAAAAACAAAGCTGTGTCCTTGGTTGCATGCTTAGGTCCCATGCAAGAAATGGGAATAAATTTCAAACACCAGGACACCATTGATTGCCGACAAAACATTTAGATGCCTGGTTTTAAATTCTAGTAAACACAAAACCCATCTGAAATTCATGAAACTTGGCATGCTATCATGGAGCGGCATCAACATGCCATGGTAAAAAATTTGTCACATTTGGGGCAGGTTTGGGTATATGCTTCTCACAAATCGGAGCTTCTCACAATAAGCATTATGGTTTTCCGTAGGGAACATCCCACCTTTGGGGACGAAACAATATCCATTGCCTCTCATCACTTTCAAATTTTTTCTCGTGTCAACATAGAACAACAGGAGTGTTGTGTGAATTTTTGTGATTTTTTCGGTGTTCGTTTGGACATTTTTATGCATTAACTAAGTTTGCAATGCATTTCTGTGCATAATTCAAAATTGAACTACATGTGCATGGTCCAGTGCTTATAAATTGTATTAAAAATCAAATCTGTGTCCTTGGGTGCATGCTTATGTCCCATGCAAGAAATGGGAATGAATTTCAAACACCAGGGCACCGTTGATTGCCGGCAAAACATTGAAATGCCTGGTTTTGAAATTCTAGTAAACCCAAAACCCGTCTGAAATTCATGAAACTTGGCATGCTGTCATGGAGCAACATCAACATGACGTGGTAAAAAATTGTCACATTTGGGGCAGGTTTGTGTATATGCTTCTCACAAACCGGAGCTTCTCACAACAAGCATGATGGTTTTCGGTAGGGAACGTCCCACCTTTGGGGACGAAACGATATCCATTGCCTCTTATTGCTTTCTAATTTTTTTCTCGTGTCAACATAGAACAACAGGAGTGTTGTGTGAATTTTTGTGATTTTTCGGGGTTCGTTTGGACATTTTTATGCATTAACCGAGTTTTCAATGCATTTATGTGCATAATTCAAATTTGAATACATGCACATGCTCCGGTGCATATAAATTGGTTGAAAATAAAATTTGTGTCCCTGGGTGCATGCTTAGGTCCCATGCAAGAAATGGGAATGAATTTCAAACACCAGGGCACCATTGATTGCCGGCAAAACATTGAGATGCCTGGTTTTTAAATTCCAGTAAATCCAAACCATGTCTGAAATTCATGAAACTTGGCATGCCATCATGGAGCGGCATCAACATGTCGTGGTAAAAAATTTGTCACACTTGGGGCAGGTATGGGTATATGCTTCTCACAAACCAAAGCTTCTCACAACAAGCATGATTGGTTTTGGTAGGAAACGTCCCACCTTTGGGGACAGAACGATATCCATTGCCTCTTATTGCTTTCAATTTTTTCTCATGTCAACATAGAATAACAGGAGTGTTGTGTGATTTTCTGTGATTTTTCGGGGTTCGTTTCGACATTTTTATGCATTAACTGAGTTTTCAATGCATTTATGTGCATAATTCAAATTCGAACTACATGTAGATGCTCCCGTGTATATAAATTGGTTGAACAATCAAATATGTGTCCTTAGGTGCATGCTTAGGTCCCATGCAAGAAATGGGAATGAATTGCAAACATCGGGGCATCGTTGATTGCTGACAAAACATTGAGATGCCTGGTTTTTAAATTCTAGTAAATCCAAAACCCGTCTGAAATTCATGAAACTTGGCATGCTATCATGGAGCGGCATCAACATGCCATGGTAAAATTTTTGTCACATTTTGGGCAGGTTTGGGTATATGCTTCTCATAAACCGGAGCTTCTCAAAACAAGCATGATGGTTTTCGGTAGGGGACGTCCCACCTTTGGGGACGAAACAATATCGATTGCGTCATATTGCTTTCAATTTTTTTTTATCATGTCAACATAGAACAATAGGAGTTTTGTGTGATTTTTTGTGATTTTTCGGGGTTCGTTTGGACATTTTTATGCATTAACCGAGTTTTCAATGCATTTATGTGCATAATTAAAAATTGAACTACATGCACATGCTCCAGTGCATATAAATTGGTTGAAAAATCAAATATGTGTCCTGGGGTGCATGCTTAGGTCCCATGCAAGAAATGGGAATGAATTTCAAACACCAGGGAACCGTTGATTGCCGGCAAAACATTGAGATGCCTGGTTTTTAAATTCTAGTAAATCAAAAACCCGTCTGAAATTCATGAAACCTGGCATGCTATCATGGAGCGGCATCAACATGTCGTGGTAAAAATTTTGTCACATTTGGGGCAAGTTTGGGCATATGCTTCTCACAAACAGGAGCTTCTCACAACAAGAATGATGGTTTTTGGTAGGGAACGTCCGACCTTTCGGGATGAAACGATATCCATTGCCTCTTATTGCTTTCCAATTTTTTCTCGTCTCAACATAGAACAAAATGAGTGTTGTGTGAATTTTTTTGATTTTTCGGGGTTCGTTTGGACATTTTTATGCATTACCTGAGTTTTCAATGCATTTATGTGCATAATTCAAATTTGAATACATGCACATGCTCCAGTTCATATAAATTGGTTGAAAAATCAAATTTGTGTCCTTGGGTGCATGCTTAGGTCCCATGCAAGAAATGGGAACGAATTTCAAACACCAGGGCACCGTTGATTGCCGGCAAAACATTGAGATGCCTGGTTTTTAAATCCTAGTAAACCCAAAACTCGTCTGAAATTCATGAAACTTGGCATGCTATCATGGAGCGGCATCAACATGCCGTGGTAAAAAAATTTGTCACATTTGGGGCGGGTTTGTGTATATGCTTCTAACAAACCGAAGCTCCTCACAACAAGCATGATGGTTTTCGGTAAGGAACGTCCCACCTTTGGGGACGAAACGATGTCCATTGCCTCTTATTGCTTTCAAATTGTTTCTCGTGTCAACATAGAACAACAGGAGTGTTATGTGAATTTTTGTGATTTTTCGGGGTTTGTTTGGACATTTTTATGCATTAACTGAGTTTTCAATGCATTTATGTGCATAATTCAAATGTGAACTACATACACATGCTTCGGTGCATATAAATTGGTTGAAAAATCAAATATGTGTCCTTGGTTGCATGCTTAGGTCCCATGCAAGAAATGAGGATAAATTTCAAACACCAGGGCACCGTTGATAGCCGACAAAACATTTAGATCCCTGGTTTTAAATTCTAGTATACCCAAAACCCATAAGAAATTCATGAAACTTGGCATGCTATCATGGAGCGGCATCAACATGCCATGGTAAAATTTTTGTCACATTTGGGGCAGGTTTGGGTATATGCTTCTCACAAATCGGAGCTTCTCACAATAAGCATGATGGTTTTCGGTAGGGAACGTCCCACCTTTGGGGACGAAACAATATCCATTGCCTCTCATCGCTTTCAATTTTTTTCTCGTGTCAACATAGAACAACAGGAGTGTTGTGCGAATTTTTGTGATTTTTTGGGGTTCCTTTGGACATTTTTATGCATTGACTGAGTTTTATTGCATTTATGTGCATAATTCAAATTGGAACTACATGCACATGCTCCAGTGCATATAAATTGGTTGAAAAATCAAATATGTGTCCTTGGGTGCATGCTTAGGTACCATGCAAGAAATGGGACTGAATTTCAAACACTAGGGCACCGTTGATTGCCGGCAAAACATTGAGATGCCTGGTTTTTAAATTCTAGTAAACCCAAAACCCGTATGAAATTCATGAAACTTGGCATGCTATCATGGAGCAGCATCAACATGTCGTGGTAAAAAAATTGTCACATTTGGGGCAGGTTTGGGTATATGCTTCTCACAAACTGGAGCTTCTCACAACAAGCATGATTGTTATCGGTAGGGAACGTCCCACCTTTGGGGACAAAACGATATCCATTGCCTCTCATCACTTTCAAATTTTTTCTCGTGTCAACATAGAACAACAGGAGTGTTGTGTGAATTTTTGTGATTTTTTCGGGGTTCGTTTGGACATTTTTATGCATTAACTAAGTTTGCAATGCATTTCTGTGCATAATTCAAATTTGAACTACATGTGCATGGTCCAGTGCTTATAAATTGTATTAAAAATCAAATCTGTGTCCTTGGGTGCATGCTTAGGTCCCATGCAAGAAATGGGAATGAATTTCAAACACCAGGGCTCCGTTGATTGCGGGCAGAACGTTGAGATGCCTGGTTTTTAAATTCTAGTAAATCCAAAACCCGTCTGAAATTCATGAAACTTGGCATGCTATCATGGAGCGGCATCAAAATGCCGTCGTAAAAATTTTGTCACATTTAGGGCAGGTTTGGGTATATGCTTCTCACAAACCGGAGCTTCTCACAACAATCAGGATGGTTTTCAGTAGGGAACGTCCCACCTTTGGGGACGAAACGATATCCATTGCATCTTATTGCTTTCAAATTCTTTCTCATGTCAACATAGAACAATTGGAGTGTTTTGTGAATTTTTGTGATTTTTCGGGGTTCGTTTGGACATTTTTATGCATAAACTGAGTTTTCAAATCATTTATGCGCGTAATTCAAATTTGAACTACATGTGCATGCTCGAATGCATATAAGTTGTATTAAAAATCAAATATGTGTCCTTGGGTGCATGCTTAGGTCCCATGCAAGAAATGGGAATGAATTTCAAACACCAGGGCGCCGTTGATTGCCGATAAAACATTTACATGCCTGGTTTTAAATTCTAGTAAACCCAAAACCCATCTGAAATTCATGAAACTTGGCATGCTATCATGGAGCAGCATCAACACGACGTGGTAAAAAATTTGTCACATTTGGGGCCGGTTTGTGTATATGCTTCTCACAACCGGAGCTTCTCACAACAAGCATGATGGTTTTCGGTAGGGAACGCCCCTCCTTTGGGGACGAAACGATATCCATTGCCTCTTATTGCTTTCAAAAAAATTTCTCGTGTCAACATAGAACAACAGGAGTTTAGTGTGAATTTTTGTGATTTTTCGGGGTTCGTTTGGACATTTTTATGCATTAACTGAGTTTTCAATGCATTTATGTGCATAATTCAAATTTGAATACATGCACATGCTCCAATGCATATAAATTGGCTGAAAATTCAAATTTGTGAAATTGAATTTCAAACACCAGGGCACGCGTGATTGCCGGCAAAACATTGAGATGCCTGGTTTTTAAATTCTAGTAAACGCAAAACCTGTTTGAAATTCATGAAACTTGGCATGCTGAGTCATCATCCTCTTATTAAAAAGCACCAGTTGGAGAGCACCACTGTCATTTGCATCAATTATTGTTAGTTTACATTGAGTATGACTTGACTGGATCTCTTTTACCATGAATTACAATGTCTAGTCAGTCCTTGGTCTTTAAAGGTGCTCTGCATTTATGTTTTGCGGTCTCAGAAAGGGCTAGCGAGATACCATCTTGTTATATCATATTATGATTGTTTTGAGAAAGTGTTGTCATCCGAGATTTATTATTATGGCTTGCTAGTTGATTATGCTATTGATATGAGTAAACTTGAGACCTGAGCGTTATTGTAAATGTGGTTAGTTATAATCTTTGCTGAAAACTTGAATGCTGGCTTTACATATTTACAACAACAGGAGCAAACAGAGTTTGTAAAAGTTTTTCTTTATCACTTTCAGTTTGTCAACTGAATTGCTTGAGGACAAGCAAAGGTTTAAGCTTGGGGGAGTTGATACGTCTCCAACGTATCTACTTTTACAAACACTTTTGCCCTTGTCTTGGACTCTAACTTGCATGATTTGAATGGAACTAACCCGGACTGACGATGTTTTCAGCAGAATTACCATGCTGTTATTTATGTGCAGGAGCAAACATTCTCGGAATGACCTGAAACTTCATGGAGCCACTTTTCAGAAAATAAGAGAAATACCTGCCAAAGATGAAGGCCAGGGGGCCCACCACCTTGCCACGAGGGTGGGGGCGCGCCTGCCCCCCTAGGGCGCGCCCCCCTACCTCATGGGCCCCCTGTTGCCTCTCCGACTCCAACTCCACCTCCATATATTGAGTTTCGATGAGAAAAAAAATCAAGGAGAAGAAATCATCGCGTTTTACGATACGGAGCCGCCGCCAAGACCAAAAACCTCTCGGGAGGGCTGATCTGGAGTCCGTTCGGGGCTCCGGAGAGGGGAATTCGTTGCCATAGTCATCATCAACCATCCTCCATCACCAATTTCATGATGCTCACCGTCGTGCGTAAGTAATTCCATCGTAGGCTTGCTGGACGGTGATGGGTTGGATGGGATCTATCATGTAATCGAGTTAGTTTTGTTAGGGTTTGATCCCTAGTGTCCACTATGTTTTGAGATTGATGTTGCTATGACTTTGCTATGCTTAATGCTTGTCACTAGGGCCCGAGTGCCATGATTTCATATTTGAACCTATTATGTTTTCATCAATATATGAGTGTTCTTGATCCTATCTTGCAAGTCTATAGTCACCTATTATGTGTTATGATCCGTTAACCCCGAAGTGACAATAATCAGGATACTTACTGGTGATGACCGTAGTTTGAGGAGTTCATGTATTCACTATGTGTTAATGCTTTGTTCCGGTTCTCTATTAAAAGGAGGCCTTAATATCCCTTAGTTTCCGTAAGGACCCCGCTACCACGGGAGGGTAGGACAAAAGATGTCATGCAAGTTCTTTTCCATAAGCATGTATAACTATATTCGGAATACATGCCTACATTATATCAATGAACTGGAGCTAGTTCTGTGTCACCCTAGGTTATGACTGTTACATGATGAACCGCATCCGGCATAATTCTCTATCACTGATCCATTGCCTACGAGCTTTCCATATATTGTTCTTCGCTTATTTACTTTTCCGTTGCTATTGCTATCATCACTACCAAATACCAAAAACATTGCTTTTACTACTGTTACCTTTTGCTACCGTTATCACTGCTATCATATTACTTCGCTACTAAACACTTTGCTGCAGATATTAAGTTTCCAGGTGTGGTTGAATTGACAACTCAGCTGCTAATACTTCAGAGTATTCTTTGGCTCCCCTTGTGTCAAATCAATAAATTTGGGTTGAATACTTTACCCTCGAAAACTGTTGCGATCCCCTATACTTGTGGGTTATCAAGACTATTTTCTGGCACCGTTGCCGGGGAGCATAGCTCTATTCTTTGAGTCACTTGGGATATATATCTGCTTATCATTATGAAGAACTTAAGAGATCCAAAAACCAAGATCTATCCCTCAACTACGAGGGGAGGTAAGGAACTGCCATCTAGCTCTGCACTTGATTCACCTTATGTTATGAGTAAGTTTGCGACACCTACACCTGCTTCTGCTATTTGTTCTGATATGTCGCATGTTATGGATGATGCCACTTCTGCTATGCATGATACTTATGATGAAACTACCTCTATGCCTGATACTACCATGCCACTTAGTGATTTTCTTGATAAACAACTTGCTAGGGCTAGAGAAAAATTGAAAATATTGAATCTAATGATACTGATGAAAGTGATGATGAAGAATCACTTGTTATTCCTAAGGGTTATGTTTTTGATCAAGAAGCTTCTTTCGCTATCTTAGCTTGCGAAAATAGAAATGAACTCAAAAGGTTATTAGCTAAATGGAGTAAGCAATCTCTAAGTGCTAGAATGAAACCTGACCCTGCTTTTGCTACTTCACCTATCTGTGTTACTGATAAGGATTATGAATTCTTTGTTGATCCTGATATAATTACTTTGGTTGAATCTGATCCTTTTCATGGTTATGAATCTGAAAGTGTTGTGGCACATCTTAAGTTAAATGATATAGCCACCCTGTTCACTAAAGATGAGAGAACTCGCTACTTTTACATCCTTAAAATATTTCCGTTCTCATTAAAGGGTGATGCTAAGATATGGTTTAATTCTCTAGATCCTGGTTGTGTGCGTAGTCCCCAGGATATGATTTATTACTTCTCTGCTAAATATTTCCCTGCTCATAAGAAACAAGCTGCTTTAAGGGATATATATAATTTTGTGCAAATTGAAGAAGAGAGTCTCCCATAAGCTTGGGGGAGGCTTCTCCAATTACTTAATGCTTTGCCTGATCATCCTCTTAAGAAAAATGAAATACTTGATATCTTTTATAATGGACTAACTGATGCCTCCAGAGATTACCTGGATAGTTGTGCTGGTTCTGTTTTCAGGGAAAGAACACCGGATGAAGCTGAAATTCTATTGAACAATATGTTGACAAATGAAAATAATTGGACACCTCCGGAGCCAATTCCTGAGCCTATTCCTAAACCAACTCCGAAGAAGAGGGGTATTCTATTTCTCAGTCCTGAAGATATGCAAGAGGCAAAGAAATCTATGAAAGAAAAAGGTATTAAAGCTAAAGATGTTAAGAATTTACCTCCTATTGAAGAAATACATGGTCTTAATTTACCGCCTGTTGAAGAAACACATAATCCAAACCCTTCTCCTATTGAAGAAACTCATGGTCTTGATAACCCGACACAGGTAGTAAAGGTAAATTCTCTCTGTAGATATGATAAAGCTGAAATCCCATTTACTAAGTTTGCTAGCTCATGCTTAGATGAGTTTGATAAATTTATGGCTAAGCAAGAAGACTTTAATGCTTATTTTGGTAGACAATTGAAATACAATTCAAATATGCTTGAACACTTGGGTGATTATATGGCTAATGTAAAAGGTGAACTTAAACTTATTAGTAAGCATGCTTCTATGGTTACCACTCAAGTAGAACAAGTACTTAAAGCTCAAAATGATTTGCTCAATGAATTGAATAGTAAAAATAATGATAATGCTGTTAGAGTGGATACTAGAACTGGTAGAATGACTCAGGAACCATTGTATCCTGAAGGCCACCCTAAGAGAATTGAGCAAGATTCTCAGAGGAATAATATAGATGCACCTAGTTCTTCTAAAAAGAAGAAAAAGAAAAATGATAGGACTTTGCATGCTTCTAGTGATCCTATTGTTGAAACACCTGAGAATCCAAATGATATTTCTATTTCTGATGCTGAAACTCAATCTGGTAATGAACCTGAAACTAGTGATAATACTAACAATAATGTTCATAATGATGCTCAACCTAGTAATGATAATGATATAGAAATTGAACCTGCTGTTGATCTTGATAACCCACAATCAAAGAATCAACGTTATGATAAGAAAGACTTTGTTGCTAGGAAACATGGTAAAGAAAGAGAGCCTTGGGTTCAGAAATCCATGCCTTTTCCTCCCAAACCATCCAAGAAAAAGGATGATGAGGATTTTGAGCGCTTTGCTAAAATGATTAGACCTATCTTTTTGCGTATGCGATTAACTGATATGCTCAAAACCAATCCTTATGCTAAGTACATGAAAGATATTATTACAAATAAAATAAAGATACCGGAAGCTGAAATTTCCACCATGCTTGCTAATTATACTTTTATGGGTGGAATACCAAAGAAACTTGGAGATCCCGGTGTACCAACTATACCATGCTCCATTAAAAGAAATTATGTTAAAACTGCTTTATGTGAACTTGGAGCCGGTGTTAGTGTTATGCCTCTCTCTTTATATCGTAGAATTGATTTGAATAAGTTGACACCTACTGAAATATCTTTGCGAATGGCTGATAAATCAACTGCTGTACCTGTCAGTATTTGTGAGGATGTGCCTGTTGTAGTTGCAAATGTTACTATTTTAACGGACTTTGTTATTCCTGATATTCCCGAGGACGATAGTATGCCTATTATTCTTGGAAGACCCTTTTTGAATACTACAGGGGCTGTTATTGATTGCGCTAAAGGCAATGTCACTTTTCATGTTAATGGCAATGAGCATACGGTACACTTTCCGAGGAAACAACCTCAAGTTCATAGTATCAACTCTATTGGAAAAATTCCATTGATTATATTTGGAGGTTTCGAATTTCCTCTTCCTACTTTCAAGAAGACATATGATATTCTTATTATTGAGGATGTGCATATCCCCGTTAAGGTAACATACTGTTATTCGAAATTTCTCCGGTTCCATGTTATTTGGAATGAGTTCGTTAACAAGACTTGATCAACCTTGTTAGTGGATTCCTTTTGATGATCATGAGAAGGATGAAACTAGAAGGCACAACCTTCTGTACCCCACTTTTACTTTCTGTTATTTTTATAAAATAAAATAAAATAAATATTTTTCTGTCTATTATCTGATTATCCGTGCAATATAAAAATACCTCGAAAATAAAAGTTCTCCAAATGCCCTGAAATTTAAATATGATTTTTTTCTAGAATATTTGAGGATTTATGGAACTGAGTACACACCAGGGGGGTCAACCACCTGCCCACGAGGGTGGAGGGCGCGCCCACCCCTCTAGGGCACGCCCCCTTCTTAGGTCGCTTGCAAGAAATGGGAATGAATTTCAAACACCAGGGCACTTTTGATTGCCTGCAAAACATTGAGATGCCCGGTTTTTAAATTCTAGTAAATCCAAAACCCGTCTGGAATTCATGAAACTTGGCATGCTATCATGGAGCGGCATCAACATGCCGTGGTAAATTTTTTGTCACATTTGGGGCAGGTTTGGGTATGTGCTGATCACAAACCGGAGCTTCTCAGAACAAGCATGATGGTTTTTGGTAGGGAACGTCCCACCTTTGGGGACGAAACAATATTGCCTCTTATTGGTTTCACTTTTTTTTCTCGTGTCAACATAGAACAACAAGAGTGTTGTGTGATTTTTTGTGATTTTTTGGGGTTCGTTTGGAATTTTTTATGCATTAACGGAGTTTTAAATGCATTTATGTGCATAATTCAAATTTGAATACATGCACATGCTCCAGTGCATATAAATTGGTTGAAAAATAAAATATGTGTCCTTGGGTGCATGCTTAGGTCCCATGCAAGAAATGGGAATGAATTTCAAACACCAGGGCACCGCTGATTGCCGGCTAAACATTGAGATGCCTGGTTTTTAAATTCAAGTAAATCCAAAACCCATCTGAAATTCATGAAACTTGGCATGCTATCATGGAGCGGCATCAACATTTCATGGTAAAAAAATTGTCACATTTGGGGGAGGTTTGGGTATATGCTTCTCACAAACCGGAGCTTCTCACAACAAGCATGCTTGTTTTCGGTAGGGAATGTCCCACCTTTGGGGATGAAACGATTTCCATTGCATCTTATTGCTTTCAATTTTTTTCTCGTGTCAACATAGAACAACAGGAGTGTTGTGTGAAATTTTGTGATTTTTCGGGGTTCGTTTGGACATTTTTATGCATTAACTAATTTTCAATGCATTTATGTGCATAATTCAAATTTGAACTACATGCACATGCTCCAGCGCATATAAATTGGTTGAAAAATCAAATCTGTGTCATTAGGTGCATGCTTAGGTCCCTTGCAAGAAATGGGAATGAATTTCAAACACCAGGGCACCGTTGTTTGCCAGCAAAACATTGAGATGTCTGGTTTTAAAATTCTAGTAAATCCAAAATCCGCATGAAATTCATGAAACTTGGCATGATATCATGGAGCGGCATCAATATGCCACGGTAAAAAAATTGTCACATTTGTGGCAGGTTTGGATATATGCTTCTCATAAACTGGAGCTTCTCACAACAAGCATGATGGTTTTCGGTAGCGAACGTCCCACCTTTAGGAACGAAACGATATCCATTGCCTCTTATTGCTTTCAATTTTTTTTCTCATGTCAACATAGAACAACAGGAGTGTTGTGTGCATTTTTGTGATTTTTCGGGGTTCGTTTGGACATTTTTATGCATTGACTGAGTTTTCAATGCATTATTGTGCATAATTCAAATTTGAACTACATGCACTTGCTCCAGTGCATATAAATTGGTTGAAAAATCAAATATGTGTCCTTGGGTGCATGCTTAGGACCCATGCAAGAAATGGGAATGAATTTCAAACACTGGGGCATCGTTGATTGCCGGCAAAACAGTGAGATGCCTGGTTTTTAAATTCTAGTAAATCCAAAACCCGTCTTAAATTCATGAAACTTGGCATGCTATCATGGAGCGGCATCAACAAGGCGTGGTAAAATTTTTGTCACATTTGGGGCAGGTTTGGGTATATGCTTCTCGCAAACCGGAGCTTCTCACAACAAGCATGATGGTTTTCGGTAGGGAACGTCCCACCTTTGGGTACGAAACAATATCCATTGCCTCTTATTGCTTTCAAATTTTTTATCATGTTAACATAGAACAACAGGAGTGTTGTGTGAATTTTTGTGATTTTTCGGGATTCGTTTGGACATTTTTATGCATTAACTGAGTTTTCAATGCATTTATGTGCATAATTCAAATTTGAACTACATGCACATGCTCCAGTGCATATAAATTGGTTGAAAAAACAAATCTGTGTCCTTGGGTGCATGCTTAGGTCCCATGCAAGAAATGGGAATGAATTTCAAACACCAGGGCACCGTTGATTGCCGGCAAAACATTGAGATGCCTGGTTTTTAGATTCTAGTAAATCCAAAACCCGTCTGAAACTCATGAAACTTGGCATGCTATCATGGAGCGGCATCAACATGTCGTGGTAAAAAAATTGTCACATTTGGGGGAGGTTTGGGTATATGCTTCTCACAAACCGGAGCTTCTCACAACAAGCATGATTGTTTTCTGTAGGGAACGTCCCACCTTTGGGGATGAAACGATTTCCATTGCATCTTATTGCTTTCAATATTTTTTCTCGTGTCAACATAGTACAACAAGAGTGTTGTGTGAAATTTTGTGATTTTTTGGGGTTCGTTTGGACATTTTTATGCATTAACTGATTTTCAATGCATTTATGTGCATAATTCAAATTTGAACTACATGCACATGCTCCAACGCATATAAATTGGTAGAAAAAACAAATCTGTGTCATTAGGTGCATGCTTAGGTCCCTTGCAAGAAATGGGAATGAATTTCAAACACGAGGGCACCGTTGATTGCCGGCAAAACATTGAGATGTCTGGTTTTAAAATTCTAGTAAATCCAAAATCCACATGAAATTCATGAAACTTGGCATGCTATCATGGAGCGGCATCAATATGCCATGGTAAAAAATTTGTCACATTTGTGGCAGGTTTGGATATATGCTTCTCACAAACTGGAGCTTCTCACAACAAGCATGATGGTTTTCGGTAACGAACGTCCCACCTTTAGGGACGAAACGATGTCCATTGCCTCTTTTTGATTTCAATTTTTTTCTCATGTCAGCATAGAACAACAGGAGTGTTGTGTGAATTTTTGTGATTTTTCGGGGTTTGTTTGGACATTTTTATGCATTGACTGAGTTTTCAATGCATTAATCTGCATAATTCAAATTTGAACTACATGCACTTGCTCCAATGCATATAAATTGGTTGAAAAATTAAATATGTGTCCTTGGGTGCATGCTTAGGTCCCATGCAAGAAATGGGAATGAATTTCAAACACCGGGGCATCGTTGATTGCCGGCAAAACAGTGAGATGCCTGGTTTTTAAATTCTAGTAAATCCAAAACCCGTCTTAAATTCATGAAACTTGGCATGCTATCATGGAGCGGCATCAACAAGGCGTGGTAAACATTTTGTCACATTTGGGGCAGGTTTGGATATATGCTTCTCACAAACCGGAGCTTCTCACAACAAGCATGATGGTTTTCGGTAGGGAATGTCCCACCTTTGAGGACAGAACGATATCCATTGCCTCTTATTGCTTTCAATTTTTTCTCGTGTCAACATAGAACAACAGGAGTGTTGTGTGAATGTTTTTTGATTTTTCGGGTTCATTTGGACATTTTTATGCATTAACTGAGTTTTCAATGTATTTATGTGCATAATTCAAATTTGAACTACATGCACATGCTCCAGTGCATATAAATTGGTTGAAAAATCAAATATGTGTCCTTGGGTGCATGCTAAGGCCCCATGCAAGATATGGGAATGAATTTCAAACACCAGGGCACCGTTGATTGCCGGCAAAACATTGAGATGCCTGGTTTTTAAATTCTAGTAAATCCAAAACCCGTCTGAAATTCATGACACTTGGCATGCTATCATGGAGCGGCATCAACATGCTCTGGTAAAATTTTTGTCACATTTGGGGCAAGTTTGGGTATATGCTTCTCACAAAACGGAGCTTCTCACAACAAGGATGATGGTTTTCGGTAGGGAACGTCCCACCTTTGGGGACGAAACGGTATCCATTCCCTCTTATTGCTTTCAATTTTTTTCTCGTGTCAACATAGAACAACATGAGTGTTGTGTGATTTTTTGTGATTTTTCGGGGTTCGTTTAGACATTTTTATGCATTAACTGAGTTTTCAATGCATTTATGTGCATAATTCAAATTTGAATACATGCACATGCTCCAGTGCATGTAAATTGGTTGAAAAATCAAATTGGTGTCCTTGGGTTCATGCTTAGGTCCCATGCAAGAAATGGGAATGAATTTCAAACATCAGGGCACCGTTGATTGCCGGCAAAACATTGAGATGCCTTGTTTTTAAATTCTAGTAAACCCAAAACCCTTCTCAAATTCATGAAACTTGGCATGCTATCATGGAGCGGCATCAACATGCCGTAGTAAAAAATTTGTCACATTTGGGGGAGGTTTGGGTATATGCTTCTCACAAACCGGAGCTTCTCACAACAAGCATGATTGTTTTCGGTAGGGAACGTCCCACCTTTGGGGATGAAATGATATCCATTGCCTATTATTGTTTTCAAATTTTTCTCGTGTCAACATAGAACAACAGGAGTGTTGTATGAATTTTTGTGATTTTTCGGGTTTCGTTTGGACATTTTTATGCATTAACTGAGTTTTCAATGTATTTATATTCATAATTAAAATTTGAAATTCATGCGCATGCTCCATTGCATATAAATTGGTTGAAAAATCAAATTTGTGTCCTTGGGTGCATGCTTACGTCCCATGGAAGAAATGGGAATAAATTTCAAACACCAGGGCACCGTTGATTGCCAGCAAAAAATTGAGATGTCTGGTTTTTTAAATTATAGTAAATCCAAAACCCGTCTGAAATTCATGAAACTTGGCATGCTATCATGCAGCGGCATCAATATGCCATGGTAAAAATTTTGTCACATTTGGGGCAGGTTTGGATATATGCTTCTCACAAACCGGAGCTTCTCACAACAAGCATGATGGTTTTCGGTAGGGAACGTCCCACCTTTGGGACGAAACGATATCCATTGCCTCTTATTGCTTTCAATTTTTTTTCTCATGTCAACATAGAACAACAGAAGTGTTGCGTGAATTTTTGTGATTTTTCGGGGTTCGTTTGGACATTTTTATGCATTGACTAAGTTTTCAATGCATTAATGTGCATAATTCAAATTTGAACTACATGCACTTGCGCTAGTGCATATAAATTGGTTGAAAAATCAAATCTGTGTCCTTGGGTGCATGCTTAGGTCCCATGCAAGAAATGGGAATGAATTTCAAACACCAGGGCACCGTTAATTGCCGGCAAAACAGTGAGATGCCTGGTTTTTAAATTCTAGTAAATCCAAAACCCGTCTGAAATTCATGAAACTTGGCATGCTATCATGGAGCAGCATCAACAAGCCGTGGTAAAAATTTTGTCACATTTGGGGCAGGTTTGGGTATATGCTTCTCACAAACCGAACTTCTCACAACAAGCATGATGGTTTTCGGTAGGGAACGTCCCACCTTTGGGTACGAAACAATATCCATTGCCTCTTATTGCTTTCAAATTTTTTATCATGTTAACATAGAACAACAGGAGTGTTTTGTGAATTTTTGTGATTTTTCGAGATTCGTTTGGACATTTTTATGCATTAACTGAGTTTTCAATGCATTAGTGTGCATAATTCAAATTTGAACTACATGCACTTGCTCCAGTGCATATAAATTGGTTGAAAATCAAATATGTGTCCTTGGGTGCATGCTTAGGTCCCATGCAAGAAATGGGAATGAATTTCAAACACCAGGGCACCGTTGATTGCCGGCAAAACATTGAGATGCCTGGTTTTTAAATTCTAGTAAATCCAAAACCCGTCTGAAATTCATGACACTTGGCATGCTATCATGGAGCGGCATTGCTTCCTCTTTTAGCACCGTGTTGGTTTTCCCCGAAGAGGAAGTGATGATGCAGCAATGTAGCGTAAGTATTTCCCTCAGTTTTTGAGAACCAAGGTATCAATCCAGTAGGAGGCTATGCACGAGTCCCTCGTACCTGGACGAAACAAATAAATCCTCGCAACCAACGCAAATAGGGGTTGTCAATCCCTATGAGGCCACTTACAAGAGTGAGATCTGATAGATATGATAAATATAATATTTTTGGTATTTTTATGATAAAGATGCAAAGTAAAATAAAGGCAAAGTAAATACCAAAGTAGTAGGAGATCAATATGATAAAGATAGACCCGGGGGCCATAGGTTTCACTAGTGGCTTCTCTCGAGAGCATAAGTATTCTACGGTGCGTGAACAAATTACTGTTGAACAATTGACAGAATTGAGCATAATTATGAGAATATCTAGGCATGATCATGTATATAGGCATCACGTCCGAGACAAGTAGACCGACTCATGCCTGCATCTACTACTATTACTCCACTCATCGACCGCTATCCAGCATGCATCTAGAGTATTAAGTTAAAAACAGAGTAACGCCTTAAGCAAGATGACATGATGTAGAGGGATAGACTCATGCAATAAGAAAAAAACCCATCTTGTTATCCTCGATGGCAACAATACAATACGTGCATTGCTGCCCTTACTGTCACCGGGAAAGGACACCGCAAGATTGAACCCAAAGCTAAGCACTTCTCCCATTGCAAGAAAGATCAATCTAGTAGGCCAAACCAAACTAATAATTCGAAGAGACTTGCAAAGATAACCAATCATACATAAAAGAATTTAGAGAAGATTCAAATATTATTCGTAGATAGACTTGATCATAAACCCACAATTCATTGGTCTCAACAAACACACCGCAAAAATAAGATTACATCGAATAGATCTCCACAAGAGAGGTGGAGAACATTGTATTGAGATCCAAAAAGAATGAAGAAGCCATCTAGATACTAACTATGGACCCGTAGGTCTGAGATAAACTACTCACACTTCATCGGAGGGGCTATGGTGTTGATTTAGAAGCCCTTCGTGATCGATGCCCCCTTCGGCGGAGCTACGCAACAGGCCCCAAGATGGGATCTCGTGGATAAAGAAAGTTATGGCAGTGGAATTAGGGTTTTGGCTCATGTTTTGATCGCTTGGGGGTACGTGGATATATATAGGAGGAAGAAGTACGTCGGTGGAGCAACAGGGGGGCCCACGAGGGTGGAGGGAGCGCCAGGGGGGTAGGCGCGCCCCCCTACCTCGTGGCCTCCTCTTACGTGTCTTGACGTAGGGTCCAAGTCTCCTGAGTTGTATTCGATGAGAAAATCACGTTCCCGAAGGTTTCATTCCGTTTGGACTCCGTTTGATATTCCTTTTCTTCGAAACCCTAAAACAGGCAAAAAAACAACAATTCTGGGCTGGGCCTCCGGTTAATAGGTTAGTCCCAAAAATAATATAAAAGCGAATAATAAAGCCCAATAATGTCAAAAACAGTAGATAATATAGCATGGAGCAATCAAAAATTATAGATACATTAGAGACATATCAGGCATCAACATGTCGTGGCAAAAAAATTGTCACATTTGGGGCAAGTTTGGGTATATGCTTTTCACAAACCGGAGCTTCTCACAACAAGGATGATGGTTTTCGGTAGGGAACGTCCCACCTTTGGGGAGAAACGATATCCATTGCCTCTTATTGCTTTCAAATTTTTTTCTCGTGTCAACATAGAACAACAGGAGTGTTGTGTGAATTTTTGTGATTTTTCGGGGTTCGTTTGGATATTTTTATGCATTAACTGAGTTTTCAATGCATTTATGTGCATAATTCAAATTTTAATACATGCACATGCTCTAGTGCATATAAATTGGTTGAAAAATCAAATTTGTGTCCTTGGGTGCATGCTTAGGTCCCATGCAAGAAATGGGAATGAATTTCATACACCAGGGCACCATTGATTGCCGGCAAAACAATGAGATGCCTGGTATTTAAATTCTAGTAAACCCAAAACGCGTCTGAAAATCAGGAAACTTGGCATGCTATCATGGAGAGGCATCAACATGCCGTGGTAAAAAAAATTGTCACATTTGGGGCAGGTTTGGGTATATGCTTCTCACAAACCAGAGCTTCTCACAACAAGCATGATTGTTTTCGGTAGGGAACGTCCCACCTTTGGGGATGAAACGATATCCATTGCCTATTATTGCTTTCAAATTTTTTCTCGTGTCAACATAGAACAACAGGAGTGTTGTATGAATTTTTGTGATTTTTCGGATTCGTTTGGACATTTTTATGCATTAACTGAGTTTTCAATGTATTTATGTGCATAATTAAATTTTGAACTACATGTGCATGCTCCATTGCATATAAATTGGTTGAAAAATCAAACCCGTGTCCTTGGGTGCATGCTTAGGTCCCATGCAAGAAATGGGAATGAATTTCAAACACCAGGGCACCATTGATTGCCGGTAAAACATTGAGATGCCTGGTTTTTAAATTCTGGTAAATCCAAAACCCGTCTGAAATTCATGAAACTTGGCATGCTATCATGGAGCGGAATCAACATGCCGTGGTAAAAAAATTCACATCTGGGGCAGGTTTGGATATATGCTTCTCACAAACCGAAGCTTCTAAAACAAGCAAGATGGTTTTCGGTAGGGAACGTCCCACCTTTGGGGACGAAACGATATCCATTGCCTCTTATCGCTTTCAATTTTTTCTCATGTCAACATAGAACAACAGGAGTGTTGTGTGAATTTTTTTTATTTTTCGGGTTCATTTGGACATTTTTATGCATTAACTGAGTTTTCAATGCATTTATGTGCATAATCAAATTTGAACTACATGCGCATGCTCCAGTGCATATAAATTGGTTGAAAAATCAAATCTGTGTCCTTGAGTGCATGCTTAGGTCCCATGCAAGAAATGGGAATGAATTTCAAACACCAGGGCACCGTTGATTGCCGGCAAAATATTGAGATGCCTGGTTTTTAAATTCTAGTAAATCCAAAACCCGTCTGAAATTCATGAAACTTGGCATGCTATCATGGAGCGGCATCAACATGCCGTTGTAAAAAATTTGTCACATTTGGGGCAAGTTTGGGTATATGCTTCTAACAAACCGGAGCTTCTCACAACAAGCATGATGGTTTTTGGTAGGCAACGTCCCGCCATTGGGGACAAAACGATATCCATTTCCTCTTATTGCTTTCAATTTTTTTCTGGCGTTAACATAAAACAACAGGAGTGTTGTGTGAATTTTTGTGATTTTTCGGGGTTCGTTTGGACATTTTTATGCATTAACTGAGTTTTCAATGCATATATGTGCATAATTCAAATTTGAATACATGCACATGCTCCAGTGCATATAAATTGGTTAAAAATCAAATTTGTGTCCTTGGGTGCATGCTTAGGTCCCATGCAAGAAATGTGGATGAATTTCAAACACCAGGGCACCGTTGATTGCCGGCAAAACATTGAGATGCCTGGTATTTTAATTCTAGTAAACCCAAAACGCGTCTGAAATTTAGGAAACTTGGCATGCTATCATGGAGAGGAATCAACATGCGTTCGTAAAAAAATTGTCATATTTAGGGCAGGTTTGGGTATATGCTTCTCACAAACCAGAGCTTCTCACAACAAGAATGATTGTTTTCGGTAGGGCACGTACCACGTTTGGGGACAAAACGATATGCATTGCCTCTTATTGCTTTCAATTTTTTTCTCGTGTCAACATAGAACAACAGGAGTGTTGTGTGAATTTTTGTGATTTTTCGGGGTTCGTTCGGATATTTTTATGCATTAACTGAGTTTTCAATGCATTTATGTGCATAATTCAAATTTGAATACATGCACATGCTCCAGTGCATATAAATTGGTTGAAAAATCAAATTTGTGTCCTTGGGTGCATGCTTAGGTCCCATGCAAGAAATGGGAATGAATTTCATACACCAGGGCACCGTTGATTGTCGGCAAAACAATGAGATGCCTGGTATTTAAATTCTAGTAAACCCAAAACGCGTCTGAAATTCAGGAAACTTGGCATGCTATCATGGAGAGGCATAACCATGCCGTGGTAAAAAAAATTGTCACATTTGGGACAGGTTTGGGTATATGCTTTTCACAAACCGGAGCTTCTCACAACAAGCATGATTGTTTTCGGTAGGGAACGTCCCACCTTTGGGGATGAAACGATATCCATTGCCTATTATTGCTTTCAAATTTTTTCTCATGTCAACATAGAACAACAGGAGTGTTGTATGAATTTTTGTGATTTTTTGGGTTTCGTTTGGACATTTTTATGCATTAACTGAGTTTTCAATGTATTTATGTGCATAATTAAATTTTGAACTACATGCGCATGCTCCATTGCATATAAATTGGTTGAAAATCAAACCCTTGTCCTTGGGTGCATGCTTAGGTCCCATGCAAGAAATGGGAGTGAATTTCAAACACCAGGGCACCGTTGATTGCCGGCAAAACATTGAGATGCCTGGTTTTTAAATTCTAGTAAATCCAAAACCCGTCTGAAATTCATGAAACTTGGCATGCTATCATGGAGCGGAATCAACATGCCGTGGTAAAAAAATTCACATCTGGGGCAGGTTTGGATATATGCTTCTCACAAACCGAAGCTTCTAAAACAAGCATGATGGTTTTCGGTAGGGAACGTCCCACCTTTGGGGACGAAACGATATCCATTGCCTCTTATCGCTTTCAAAATTTTCTCATGTCAACATAGAACAACAGGAGTGTTGTGTGAATTTTTTTTATTTTTCGGGTTCATTTGGACATTTTTATGCATTAACTGAGTTTTCAATGCATTTATGTGCATAATCAAATTTGAACTACATGCGCATGCTCCAGTGCATATAAATTGGTTGAAAAATCAAATTTGTGTCCTTGGGTGCATGCTTAGGTCCCATGCAAGAAATGGGGATGAATTTCAAACACCAGGGCACCGTTGATTGCCGGCAAAACATTGAGATGCCTGGTATTTAAATTCTAGTAAACCCAAAACGTGTCTGAAATTCAGGAAACTTGGCATGCTATCATGGAGAGGCATCAACATGCGGTCGTAAAAAAATTGTCATGTTTGGGGCAGGTTTGGGTATATGCTTCTCACAAACCAGAGCTTCTCACAACAAGCACGATTGTTTTCGGTAGGGCACGTACCACGTTTGGGGACGAAACGATATCCATTGCCTATTATTGCTTTCAATTTTTTTCTCGTGTTAACATAGAACAAAAGGAGTGTTGTGTGAATTTTTGTGATTTTTCGGGGTTCGTTTGGACAATTTTATGCATTAACTGAGTTTTCAATGCATTTATGCGCATAATTCAAATTTGAACTACATGCACATGCTCTAGTGCATATAAATTGGTTGAAAAATCAAATATGTGTCCTTGGGTGCATGCTTAGGTCCCATGCAAGAAATGGGAATGAATTTCAAACACCAGGGCACCGTTGATTGCCGGCAAAACATTGAGATGCATGGTTTTTAAAATTCTAGTAAATCCAAAACCCGTCTGAAATTCATGAAACTTGGCATGCTATCATGGAGCGGCATCAACATGCCGTGGTAAAAAAAATCACATTTGGAGCAAGTTTGGATATATGCTTCTCACAAACCGGAGCTTCTCACAACAAGCATGATGGTCTTCGGTAGGGAATGTCCCACCTTTGAGGACAGAACGTTATCCATTGCCTCTTATTGCTTTCAATTTTTTCTCGTGTCAACATAGAACAACAGGAGTGTTGTGTGAATGTTTTTTGATTTTTCGGGTTCATTTGGACATTTTTATGCATTAACTGAGTTTTCAATGTATTTATGTGCATAATTCAAATTTGAACTACATGCACATGCTCCAGTGCATATAAATTGGTTGAAAAATCAAATATGTGTCCTTGGGTGCATGCTAAGGCCCCATGCAAGATATGGGAATGAATTTCAAACACCAGGGCACCGTTGATTGCCGGCAAAACATTGAGATGCCTGGTTTTTAAATTCTAGTAAATCCAAAACCCGTCTGAAATTCATGAAACTTGGCATGCTATCATGGAGCGGCATCAACATGCCGTGGTAAAAAAAATCACATTTGGAGCAAGTTTGGATATATGCTTCTCACAAACCGGAGCTTCTCACAACAAGCATGATGGTCTTCGGTAGGGAATGTCCCACCTTTGAGGACAGAACGTTATCCATTGCCTCTTATTGCTTTCAATTTTTTCTCGTGTCAACATAGAACAACAGGAGTGTTGTGTGAATGTTTTTTGATTTTTCGGGTTCATTTGGACATTTTTATGCATTAACTGAGTTTTCAATGTATTTATGTGCATAATTCAAATTTGAACTACATGCACATGCTCCAGTGCATATAAATTGGTTGAAAAATCAAATATGTGTCCTTGGGTGCATGCTAAGGCCCCATGCAAGATATGGGAATGAATTTCAAACACCAGGGCACCGTTGATTGCTGGTAAAACATTGAGATGCCTGATTTTTAAATTCTAGTGAATCCAAAACTCTTCTAAAATTCATGACACTTGGCATGCTATCATGGAGCAGCATCAACATGTCGTGGTAAAAATTTTGTCACATTTGGGGCAAGTTTGGGTATATGCTTCTCACGAACCGGAGCTTCTCACAACAAGGATGATGGTTTTCTGTAGGAAACGTCCCACGTTAGGGGACGAAACGATATCCATTGCCTCTTATTGCTTTTAATTTTTTTTCTTGTGTCAACATAGAACAAGAGGAGTATTGTGTGAATTTTTGTGATTTTCGGGGTTCGTTTGGACATTTTTATGCATTAACTGAGTTTTCAATGCATTTATGTGCATAATTCAAATTTGAATACATGCACATTCTCTAGTGCATATAAATTGGTTGAAAAATCAAATTTGTGTCCCTGGGTGCATGCTTAGGTCCCATGCAAGAAATGGAATGATTTCAAACACCAGGGCACCGTAGATTGCCGGCAAAACATTGAGATGTCTGGTTTTTAAATTCTAGTAAATCCAAAACCCGTCTGAAATTCATGAAACTCGGAATGCTATCATGGAGCGGAATCAACATGCCGTGGTAAAAAAGTCACATTTGGGGCAGGTTTGGATATATGCTTCTGACAAATCGGAGCTTCTAAAACAAGCATGATGGTTTTCGGTAGGGAACGTCTCACCTTTGGGGACGAAACAATATCCATTGCCTCTTATCGCTTTCAATTTTTTTCTCGTGTCAAAATAGAACAACAGGAGTGTTGTGTGATTTTTTTGATTTTTCGGGTTCATTTGGACATTTTTATGCGTTAACTGAGTTCTCAATGCATTTATATGCATAATCAAATTTGAACTACATGTGCATGCTCTAGTGCATATAAATTGGTTGAAAAATCAAATATGTGTCCTTGGGTGCATGGTTAGGTCCCATGCAAGAAATGGGAATGAATTTCAAACACCAGGGCACTGTTGATTGCCGGCAAAAACATTGAGATGCCTGGTTTTTAAATTCTAGTAAATCCAAAACCCGTCTGAAATTCATGAAACTTGGCATGCTATCATGGAGTGGCATCAAAATGTCGTAATAAAAAATTTGTCACGTTTGGGGCAGGTTTGGGAATATGCTTCTCACAAACCGGAGCTTCTCACAACAAGCATGATGGTTTTCGGTAGGCAATGTCCCACCTTTGGGGACGAAACGATATCCATTGCCTCTTATTGCTTTCAATTTTTTTCTCGTGTCAACATAGAACAACAGGAGTGTTGTGTGAATTTTTGTGATTTTTCACGGTTCGTTTGGACATTTTTATGCATTAACTGAGTTTTGAATGCATATATGTGCATAATTCAAATTTGAATACATGCACATGCTCTAGTGCATATAAATTGGTTGAAAAATCAAATTTGTGTCCTTGGGTGCATGCTTAGGTCCCATGCAAGAAATGGGAATGAATTTCAAACACCAGGGCACCGTTGATTGCTGGCAAAACATTGAGATGCCTCGTTTTTAAATTCTAGTAAACCTAAAATGTGTCTAAAATTTAGGAAACTTGGCATGCTATCATGGAGAGGCATCAACATGCCGTGGTAAAAAAAATTGTCACATTTGGGGCAGGTTTGGGTATATGCTTCTCACAAACCGGAGCTTCTCACAACAAGCATGATTGTTTTCGGTAGGGAACGTACCACCTTTGGGGACGAATCGATATGCATTGCCTCTTATTACTTTCAAACTTTTTCTCGTGTTAACATAGAACAACAGGAGTGTTGTGTGAATTTTTGTGATTTTTCGGGATTCGTTTGGACATTTTTATGCATTAACCGAGTTTTCAATGCATTTATTTGCATAATTCAAATTTGAACTACATGCACATGCTCCAGTGCATATAAATTGGTTGGAAAATCAAATCTGTGTCCTTGGGTGCATGCTTAGGTCCCATGCAAGAAATGAGAATGAATTTCAAACACCAGGGCACCGTTGATTGCCGGCAAAACATTGAGATGCCTGGTTTTTAAATTCTAGTAAATCCAAAATCCGTCTGAAATTCATGAAACTTGGCATGCTATCATGGAGCGGCATCAACATGCCGTGGTAAAAAAAATTCACATTTGGGACAAGTTTGGGTATATGCTTCTAACAAACCGGAGCTTCTCACAACAAGCATGATGGTTTTCGGTAGGCAACGTCCCACCTTTGGGGACGTAAGAGTGCTCCAGTGCATATAAATTCGTTGAAAAAATCAAATTTGTGTCCTTGGGTGCATGCTTAGGTCCCATGCAAGAAATGGGAATGAATTTCAAACATTAGGGCACCGTTGATTGCCGGCAAAACATTGAGATGCCTGGTTTTTTAATTCTAGTAAACCCAAAACCCGTCTGAAATTCATGAAACTTGGCATGCTATCATGGAGCAGCATCAACATGTCGTGGTAAAAAAATTGTCACATTTGGGGCAGGTTTGGGTATATGCTTCTCACAAACTGGAGCTTCTCACAACAAGC
The DNA here is from genome assembly GCF_003073215.2 of Triticum urartu. NCBI lineage: Eukaryota > Viridiplantae > Streptophyta > Magnoliopsida > Poales > Poaceae > Triticum > Triticum urartu. The sequence continues at coordinate 289,955,039 of NC_053022.1, forward strand.
ATGATTGTTATCGGTAGGGAACGTCCCACCTTTGGGGACAAAACGATATCCATTGCCTCTTATTGCTTTCAATTTTTTCTCGTGTCAACATAGAACAACAGGAGTGTTGTGTGAATTTTTGTGATTTTTCGGGGTTCCTTTGGACATTTTTATGCATTAACTGAGGTTTCAATGCATTTGTGTGCATAATTCAAATTTGAACTGCATGCACATGCTCAAGTGCTTATAAGTTGGTTGAAAAATCAAATCTGTGTCCTTGGGTGCATGCTTAGGTCCCATGCAAGAAATGGGAATGAATTTCGAACACCAGGGCACCGTTGATTGCCGACAAAACATTGAGATGCCTGGTTTTTAAATTCTAGTAAATCCAAAACCCTTCTGAAATTCATGAAACTTGGCATGCTATCATGGAGCGGCATCAACATGCCGTGGTAAAAAAATTTGTCACATTTGGGGCAGGTTTGGGTATATGCTTCTCACAAACCGGAGCTTCTCACAACAAGCATGATGGTTTTCGGTAGGGAACGTCCCACCTTTGGGGATGAAACAATATCCATTGCCTCTTATTGCTTTCAAATTTTTTCTTGTGTCAACATAGAACAACAGGAGTGTTGTGTGAATTTTTGTGATTATTCGGGGTTCGTTTGAACATTTTTATGCATTAACTGAGTTTTCAATGCATTTATGTGCATAATTCAAATTTGAACTACATGCACATGCTCAAGTGCATATAAATTCGTTGAAAAATCAAATCTGTGTCCTTGGGTGCATGCTTAGGTCCCATGCAAGAAATGCGAATGAATTTCAAACACCAGGGCACCGTCGATTGCCGGCAAAACATTGTGATGCCTGGTTTTTAAATTCTAGTAAATCCAAAACTCATCTGAAATTCATGAAACTTGGCATGCTATCATGGAATGGCACCCGACACGCTGTGGTATTTTTCGTGTCCATTTTGAGAGAAGGCACACTCAAATAATAACAGCCAACAAAGGCATTTTGAAAAAATAGCTGCCATTTTAATATCTCAAACGTTTGTATAATTCAAACCGTGTGCGTTCTGTTAACCATTCACGTGATGCCACGTGTCTTGGTTTTAATGGCTGTAGGAGGTGCCGTGTGGATAGGTGCTTGACCTTGACTGAACGAGAGGCGTACGAGCGTCGTCCGGTGCGCAGGCTGACCGAGAGGCGTGCAAGTTGTCCTCGAATGCGCAGGCTCACCGGGAAGCATGCAAGATGTACGCTGCGTAGGCTCACTGGGAAGCGTGCCCTTTGACTTCCATGGCCGCCCTCCTTGCTTGCATCCTCTCCATTAATGGTGCCCAAGCCACAATTTCATTCGCTTTTTAAATATAAAACACTCATCACAAACGTTTTAGTTAGAACACCCGTATGCAAACCGATAGCTTCCCCAGGAAGCCAAGTGAAAATGTGCCGAACAGTATTTCTGCAGCTTTTGATCGCAAATGTTTTAGATAGAACACCTGTATGCAAAGTGAGAGCGGCACAGGATTTGTGCATCTCTTCAACGCAAACAGTTGTTTTGGATGAACCGTGTGCAACCACGTACAAACAATTTGGTAAGATTTGTCAATCCTTGTAACACTGCGATTTGTCAAAATATGAAGCTAAAACTCACTAGCAGTATCTAATTTTTGCAACTAAAAATCAGTAATTAAGCATAGATTTCATTCATGGATTAAGCAGTTGTTCTTAATTTATACAAACTATTCAACTCGACAGCTGAACCGACCAAACTTTTCCCCAATTTTTGCCAACCACGTACTGAAATAGCTAGTTCAACTAGATATACTAGCTAATTTTAAGTACGTTGTACAGTTCCACCACATCTATAGTCAGATGAACTGAAAAAATAGCCCCTAAATACTAGTACTACTGCGGAGGGGCTTTGTACTACTTCTGGCTGCCTCTCCTCTGCTGAGCGCACTCAATAAGAGGCGGAGGAAATCTATGCTTAATTACTGAATTTTAGTTGCAAAAATTAGATATTGCTAGTGATTTTTAGCTTTATATTTTGACAAATCGCAGTGTTACAAGGATTGACAAATCTTACCAAATTGTTCGTACGTGTTTGCACATGGGTTATCCAAAACAACCGTTTGTGTTGAAGAGATGCACAAATCTTGTGTTGCTCTCACTTTACATACGGGTGTTCTATCTAAAACATTTGCGATCAAAAGCTGCAGAAATCCTGCTCGGCACATTTTCACTTGGCTTCCTGGGGAAGCTATCGGTTTACATATGGGTGTTCTAACTAAAATGTTTGTGATGAGTGTTTTATATTTAAAAAGTGAATTAAACTGTGGCTTGGGTGCCATTAATGGAGAGGATGCGAGCAAGGCGGGCGGCCATGGAAGTCAAAGGGCACACTTCCCAGTGAGCCTACGCAGCGTGCATCTTGCATGCTTCCCGGTGAGCCTACGCATTCGAGGAGGCGCCCAAGCCACAGTTTAATTCGCTTTTTAAATATAAAACACTCATCACAAACGTTTTAGTTAGAACACCCGTATGCAAACCGATAGCTTCCCCAGGAAGCCAAGTGAAAATGTGCCGAGCAGGATTTCTGTAGCTTTTGACTGCAAACGTTTTAGATAGAACACCCGTATGCAAAGTGAGAGTGGCACATGATTTGTGCATCTCTTCAATGCAAACGGTTGTTTTGGATAACCCGTGTGCAACCACGTACAAACAATTTGGTAAGATTTGTTAATCCTTGTACCACTGCGATTTGTCAAAATATGAAGCTAAAAATCACTAGCAGTATCTAATTTTTGCAACTAAAATTCAGTAATTAAGCATATATTTCATTCATAGATTAAGAAGTCGTTCTTAATTTATACAAATAGTTCAACTCGACAGCTGAACCGACCAAACTTTTCCCCAATCGTTGCCAACCACGTACTGAAATAGCTAGTTCAACTAGATATACTAGCTAATTTTAAGTACGTTGTACAGTTCCACCACATCTATAGTCAGGTGAACTGAAAAAAATAGCCCCAAAAAACTAGTACTACTGCGGAGGGGCTTTGTACCACTTCCGGCTGCCTCTTCTCTGCCGAGCGCGCTCAGTAAGAGGTGGAGGAGGAGGAGCCTACCGACGAGCTGGGCAACCGTAATACGGTGCCTGCCGCTGTTGGAGCTTCAGCGACGCTCACCTCGAACGCCCTCTGCCGCTCCAGACAACCCCTCTCGAAGCGGTGGTTCTCCTTGTAGATCTCCTGATTCCTCGCCTCTGAGGCGGCATGTGCCGCGGCCACGGCGTAGGTAAGGCTCTTTGTGTGCTCGACGAGGCGCTCCTCCTCCTCCCGCAGGAACTCGGTGTAGCGTGCGAGGTCGCTGACGCACGTGCGGGCATCCACCTCCGCTTCCCGCCTTTGGGCGGCGGTGGTGGAGCGGGTGATGACCTCGACGGTCGACGGTGGGCTGGCGGCCACGGCGGCCAATGACGGGGTGGCAGCCACAACCACCACCTCCCGCCTTCGGGCCGCGGTGGCGGAGCGGGTGATGGCCACAGTGGCCGGCAGTGGGGTGGCGGCCACAACGGCCACCTCCCGCCATCGGGCCGTGGTGGCAGAGCGCGCGACGGCCCTGGCTTTCGACGATGGTGTGGCGGCAACGGCGGCCGGCAACAGATGCCGACGGGCATCGGCAGTGGAGCGTGTGGTGGGTGTTCCGTGCACACCCAACAGGGACGCCACACGCACTACACTACGTCGGGGACTGCGCCACCGCCACGGTGTAGCCTCCCAGCTGGAGCTGTCCTCTGATGATGGCGGAGTGGCTGAGCGACGACGACGGACCGGTGCCATTGGCGATTGTGGGAGAAGCAGACAAGATAAGCTACAGGGAGGGGGGAATGCAACGCAGGACTTGCCGGCCGTGAGCATTTTTATAGCAGGCCGGTAAGCATTGGGATTTTGGGGGATTTCACCGAGTTGGTGGGAAGCTTGCGCGGGAACCTACAAGGTTGCGCGGGAATGGGCTCACCGACGATTCATTGGCGCCACCGTTTGGCCAAAAGAATGCCCCCACGCGCTGCGCAAACTTGCGCTATAAGTTGTCTGCGGCAGCGGGGTGACAAGACGTGCGAGAGGAGGACGAAAGGCCACGTACACATATGGTTAATAAAAAACGTTTGCGATTTAATTACCTACTATACCATCGTCCTAGTTTATAAGTACGATTTAACTAATAAAATACGAATGCATGTCGCCAAAGATTATATAGTTGGATTTGTATTCGAACATAGTTTCCAATTATATAATTTTTTAAACATGCATTAACATTTTGTTGGTCAAATTTGAGGGCAAACTATGGCACAGAATATAAAGGAGACTATAGACTAGATGGAGGTGGTAGCACACGGCCGCTCTCTAGGCAGTGACGCTACTGCCAGCTGGCTTGTAGGCGACCATTTCCTGCCTATTCAACTGCTCTATGCGTGTGGTTGCTTGCGGTTCAGGCGGCCGCGGCGTGCTCTGCTCGCATCCCGCCGCGCGCGCTGTGCTCTCGCGTCCCTCCACGCGCGTTGCCAGTGTTTAGAGCTGGCGCAGGATCACGCACGTTCGTGTGCAAGCGGTTGCGCCGGGCGCGACGTGACGATGCAGTTACCCGCTGGAAAAACTGTTGGGAAACGTAGTAATTTGAAAAAAAATCCTATGCACACGCAAGATCATGGTGATGCATAGCAACAAGAGGGGAGAGTATCTTCCACGTACCCCCGTATACCATAAATGGAAGCATTATGAGAACGCGGTTGATGTAGTTGTACGTCTTCACGATCCGACCGATCCAAGTACCGAACGCACGGCACCTCCAAGTTCAGCACACGTCCAGCTCGATGACATACCACGAACTCTGATCCAGCAGAGTTTCTCGGGAGATTTCTGTCAGCATGACGACATGATGACGGTGATGATGTTGCTACCGACGTAGGGCTTCGCCTAAGCACTTCTACGATATGATCAAGGTGGAGGGGGGCACCGCACACGGCTTGAAACAATCAACTTGTGTGTCTATGGGTGCCCCCGCCCCCGTATATAAAGGAGCAAGGGGGGAGGCCGGCCAACCTTGGTGCACCCCAAGGAGAGGAGGAATCCTCTTCCTACTAGGAGGAGGATTCATCCTTTCCTAGTCCAACTAGGAGGAGGGAATGGGGAAGGAAAGAGAGGGAGAGGGAGAGGGAAAGAGGGGCCGTGCCCCCTCCCCTAGTCCAATTCGGTCGGACTCCCCATGGGAGGGGGGCGCCACCTCCTGCGCTGCAGCCCTCTCTCTCCCCTCAGGCCCACTAAGGCCCAATACTTCCCGGGGGGTTTCGGTAACCCCTCCGGCACTCCGGTTTTCTTCGAAAACATCCGGAACACTTCCGGTGTCCGAATATAGCCGTCCAATATATCAATCTTTACGTCTCGACCATTTCTAGACTCCTCATCATGTCCGTGATCACATCCGAGACTCCGAACTACCTTCGGTACATCAAAACATATAAACTCATAATATCGATCGTCACCGAACTTTAAGCGTGCGGACCCTACGGGTTCGAGAACTATGTAGACATGACCGAGACTCGTCTCCGGTCAATAACCAATAGTGCAACCTGGATTCTCATATTGGTTCCTACATATTCTACGAAGATCTTTATCGGTCAAACCGCATAACAACATATGTTGTTCCCTTTGTCATCGTTATGTTACTTGCCCAAGATTCGATCGTCGGTATCTCAATACCTAGTTTAATCTCGTTACCGCCAAGTCTCTTTACTCGTTCCGTAATGCATCATCCCGCAACTAACTCATTAGTCACAATGCTTGCAAGGCTTATAGTGATGTACATTACCGAGAGGGCCCAGAGATACCTCTCCGACAATCGGAGTGACAAATCCTAATCTCGATCTATGCCAACTCAACAAGCACCATCGGAGAAACCTGTAGAGCACCTTTATAATCACCTAGTTACGTTGTGATGTTTGGTAGCACACAAAGTGTTCCTCCGGTACTCAGGAGTTGCATAATCTCATAGTCAAAGGAACATGTATAAGTCATGAAGAAAGCAATAGCAACAAACTAAACAATAATCATGCTAAGCTAACGGAATGGGTCAAGTCAATCACATCATTCTCTAATGATGTGATCCCGTTAATCAAATGACAACTCATGTTTATGGCTAGGAAACTTAACCATCTTTGATTCAAGGAGCTAGTCAAGTAGAGGCATACTAGTGACACTCTGTTTGTGTCAGTGTACTAGAGTAGGGGTACCCTAGTATCCCGAACTTGTGCACGGGCAGTCGCAGCATCCCGCGGCAAGGCTTGCCGGGTGACCGCCAAGGTCCTCCGTGGTTCCTTTGGAGCCATTCAAGAACGAAGTATCCAAGCCAAGGAGACAAGACCCCGGCAAGAGGAGCTTGCCGGGAAGACCAACAAAGGCATCTCAAGACCCCGGCAAGAGGAGCTTGCCGGGAAGGCCGACCAAGACACCTCAAGGAACTTGCCGCGACGCGCCACGCGTCCCGGCAAGGCCCGGTGAGCGACAAGCTCCCGGACGCGACAAGACAACGACCGCGGCAAGGCGCTTGCCGCGGCAAGCCACTACTCTGTGCCCGCGCTCCAGCACATCCACCAACGTGTCGCTCTGGGACCCTTCCAGGCGCGCGTGGCGGGAGGCTGTGCAGCCAGCGGTGTGCGGTGGCAAGCGACGCTGACAAGATTGCCATCGTGGCGAGCGGTGGCGCCCCTGACGGTCCCTTTTGCACTATTTAGGCGACACAGACGGGCATTTAATGCCCTTGTCCCCTGCCGTCAGGGTTAGGTATGATACACTGTAGCAGGTAGCTGTACCTACCGCAGCACCTTTCCATTTTTACCCTTGTCTACGTTGCCACCCGTCGGTGACCCCTTGAGCATATAAAAGGAGGCCCATGCGCAACGTAGAGGGGGGGAGCGAGTTCGGAGAACACTCGCGCTCGGTCTCGTTAGCTGCTGGTGTGTACTGTAGCACTTCGCGCTCCCAAGCAAGAACTCAATGCAAACCACAAAGCAGGAGTAGGGTTTTACGCATCCGTGCGACCCGAACCTAGGTAAACTGCTCGTGTGCTTCGCCTCGATCTGCTCTTCGTGCGACCTTCGCCCCCGCCGAACCGAAAGGGACTCGGCCCGCCGGTCCCATAGGTGCTCGTGGATCAGTCCCGCGACATCTTTGGCGCGCCAAGTAGGGGGCGTCGAGGTTGTGTGAACCAGATCCGGCGTTCACGCGAGCTAGATCTTCATCATCTTCATCGACATGCCACAGAAGAAGAAGGCTTCGGAGGCGGCTGCTCCGTCCGCCCCGCTACCACCGGAGCAAACGGCTGATGGGGCGGACGCCGGCGGAAGAACGGGCGTCGACGAGGGAACTCATGGTGCTGCCAGGTCCAAGGACAAGGCTGCGCTGTCCATCGGCGGCGTAGCTGGCTCCCACAACGACCGGGCGCACTCCAAGACCTCGGCGTCCGTACATGCACCGCGCCCATCTCAGGAGGCGTGGGACCGGCAGCATCATGGTACTCACGGTACCATGCGTTTGCTGGACCAAGATCGAGCTGGTGGATCTCGGAGTGCTCAAGACCACCACGCACGCCAACATGCTGGCGCGAGCGAGACATGGTCGCCTGGACGGGATACTGCTCCTTCTAACATAGTTAGAAGTCCGAGCATATCCCGCTCCTCACGCCGTTCGCCACCGCCACCCGCCACTGCAGCAGAAGCTTTGGCGCGAGCTCAACTGCTCCTGGACTACCCTCCAACGGCAGACAAGATCGACGACTGGAGGGCCACCATTCAGAGTCTCATCGGCTTCGCCAACGGCAACACTCAACGGCTGTCGAGCACGTCGCAGCTGCCGCAAGTCAGCCAGGCACGAGCCGGTGATGACAAGACCGGTGGGGGTGCAACCACTGTGCACTCTCCGCCCCGAAGGCCAAGATCACTGACTCGCCGGATCCACCTTGACAGCGACTCCACCGCGTCATCAGATCCACGATCTCGTCGCGATCAGCGCCAAGTTCTTCACGAACGACAGCAAGAAGATGCTCCAACTCGCATCGAGCGCCGAAGAGAAGCGCGATGTCAATCGGACCAGCGCGCTAGGCCCTCTGTCGACATGCATGCGCCAGGGGAACCAGGCGACTTGCCGTACGCGGTAGGTTGCCCTGCGTTCACTCGTGAGCTGCGGCAAGTCCAATGGCCCAGCACGAAGAATTTCAAGCCAGACGTACCAGAGAAGTACGACGGCAAGTCGCATCCGTCGGAGTTCCTCAGCATCTACACCATCGCGGTGCAGGCTGCCGGAGGGCGGGACGACAAGATCCTTGCCAACTACTTCCCGCTGGTGCTCAAGCCCAACGTCAGGTCCTGGCTCATGCACTTGCCGGACAACTCCATATCCTCCTGGGCAGACCTATGCCATCAGTTTGTCGGCGCCTTTACAGGCGGCCACAAACCTCATGGCCAAGAGAGTGACCTTCACCTGCTCGCCCAGAAGGAAGGGGAGCCCCTGCGCAAGTACATTCAGAGGTTCAGCCGTGTACAGTACAACATCCCAGATGTCCACCCCGCCGCGGTCATCAGCGCGTTCCATCAGAACGTGCGTAACCGCAGGATGCGGGAGGAGATGGCGATGTGCAGGATCAGAGACGTCAGTGAGCTGTATGCCCTGGCCGACAAGTGTGCACGTGTTGAGGAAGGGAGGAAACTCCCCGGAGAGAATGCAGGAGCAGAAGGATCTGACAGCAAGGATGCTACCCCGGCAAGGAAAAACCGGCGGCGGAACAGGAAGAAGAAAGGCAAAGATGTACTAGTCGTTGAGCAGTCCGGCAACGAAGGTGGCGCCAAGAAAGCCAAAGTTGGTATCTCCGGCAAGGAGATTGCCGCATGCACCAACTGCCAGGCTGTGGCGGTCGCCGACAAGCAGGACGGCACCGACAAGCAGTACTGCAAGATCCACCGCACCAAGGGCCATGACCTCCAGAGCTGCAAGAAGGTCGAGCAGCTTGTCCAGCAGCAAAAGGCTGAGTATGAGCGACGAGACAAGGAGAGGGCCCAAGGAGGCGCTGGAGAGTCCGGCAAGAAGCGCGCCGGCCGGGGAGGACGCCGCGGTAAGGCCAAGCAGCGGCAAGGAGACAGACCTCCCCGCGGCCGCGACAAGGATGAAGATGACGATGACGACGAAGACATGGACGATGTCGAGACCAGTGAGCAGGAGTTCCAGAAAGCCACAGAGGTCTTGTGCGTTGACGGCGGTGCTTCTCTGCATACTTCGCACCGCCAACTCAAGCAATGGGTGCGGGAAGTCAATGCAGCGGAACCACCTGTCGAGTCACGCAAGCTTCTGAAATGGTCCAGCACGCCTATCATCTTTGATATTGAGGACCACCCTGATCGCACAACTGCGGTCGGGTGCTTGCCGATGTTGGTTTCACCAACTATCCGCAACCTCAAAGTCACTAAGATGCTAGTTGACGTCGGGGCCGGCTTGAACCTGATCTCCTCCGCTGTACTCCAGAAACTTCAGATCCCTGACAGCGAGCTTGAAGAGACCGGCACATTCCAAGGAATCAACCTGGGAAGGAGCAAGCCGAAGGGGAAGGTCACGTTGCCAGTAACATTCGGCAGCGAGCTGAACTTCAGGACTGAGAGGGTCACTTTTGACGTCGCCGATTTTCCATTGCCTTACAATGGGATACTTGGCCGTCCAGCACTCGCCAAGTTCATGGCAGCCTCTCACTACGCATACAACATGCTGAAGATGCCAGGCCCGATAAGCGTCATCTCTGTCCCCGGCGACAAGAAGGATGCTCTTATCTGTGCCGACAAGATCTACCAGGAAGCGGCAGCCACAACAGATCACAAGTCACTTGCCGTTGAAGCTCCCGGGAGGAAGAAGAAGACCAAGTCCGGCAAGAGTTCTGATGCCCACTCTGGCAAGCGCACCTCTTCGGAGTGCTGCGCTGCCGTCGAGGACGCACCATCGAGCTCCACCGGCAAGTGTAAGAAGACAATGGCAGCTCTGCCAGAGACAAAGAAGGTGTCCGCCAAGGAGGACGGCACTGGTGGTACCTTCACCATCAGTGCCACTCTCGACCCTAAATAGGAAAGCGCGCTCATTGCTTTCCTGCGGGCGAATGTCGACGTGTTTGCGTGGCAACCGTCTGACATCCCCGGTGTTCCCAGGAAAGTAATTGAGCACCACCTTGCCGTTTGTCCTCATGCGCGGCCCGTCAAGCAGAAGGTCAGGAAGCAAGCAGTGGAGCGCCAAGAATTCATAGCAAAAGAGATCAAGAAATTGGAAGCAGCAGGCCTTGTCAGAGGAGTGCTCCATCCTACGTGGTTGGCCAATCCTGTAGTCGTGCGCAAGGCGAACGGGAAATGGAGACTTTGTATCGACTTTACCGATGTTAACAAAGCTTGTCCCAAAAACCCATTTCCTTTGCCGCGCATTGACCAGATTGTTGACTCCACGGCCGGATGTGATTTGCTTTCATTTCTTGACGCGTATTCAGGATACCATCAGATCTTCATGGCAGAAGAGGATGAGGAGAAGACCGCATTCATTACTCCATGTGGCACGTACTGTTTCATACGGATGCCCTTCGGATTAAAAAATGCTGGTTCAACATTTGCAAGGGTGGTCCATGTCGCTCTTGAGCCGCAAATACACAGGAATGTGGAAGCCTACATGGATGGCATGGTGGTCAAGAGCAAGGACAAAGCAACTCTGATTCAAGATTTAGACGAGACCTTTGCAAATCTGCGCAAGATCAGCCTCAAGCTCAACCCAGAGAAGTGTGTGTTTGGAGTCCCCTCTGGCAAGCTTCTCGGGTTCTTCGTGTCTTAGCGGGGAATTGAAGCCAATCCCGACAAGATCAAGGCCACTGAGCAGATTGAAGCACCAAAGCGCGTCAAGGATGTACAAAGACTTGCCGGTTGCGTGGCTGCTCTCAGCAGGTTTATCTCTAGGTCTGCTGAGCGCGCCCTGCCATTTTTCAAATTATTGAAAAAGGCAGGTCCGATGAAATGGACTCCGGAAGCGGAGGCTGCGCTGCAAGACTTGAAGAGATACCTGTCCTCCCCTCCAATACTTGTCGCACCTAAGCCACAAGAGAAGTTGCTGCTGTATATAGCGGCAACCAATCAAGTGGTTAGTGATGCGTTAGTAGCAGAGAGGGAGGCAGATGACGAGCCAGCAACCACGGCAGGCACATCCAGCGACAAGCAGGGGACTTCCCCGACAAGCTCTGGTCCCAACAAAGATGGATCTGCGCAGATGCGCGAGGAAATACAGAAGAAAATGGTGCAGCGCCCAGTTTACTTTGTCAGCTCCCTTCTGCAGGGGGCTAGGTCAAGGTACTCTGGCGTGCAGAAATTGCTTTTCGGCCTTCTCATGGCCTCGAGAAAGCTGCGCCATTACTTCCAAGCACATGAGATCACAGTTGTCACTCGCTTTCCGCTGAAGAGGATACTACAGAATCCAGAAGCGACAGGCAGGATTGTTGAGTGGGCACTGGAACTGTCAAGCTTTGGCCTCAAGTTTGAGAGTACTTCAACTATCCAAAGCAGAGCATTGGCAGAATTCATAGCAGAATGGACGCCAACACCAGATGAAGAAATTCCAGAAACGAGCATCCCCGACGACGAAGCAAGCAAAGAGTGGCTGATGTACTTTGATGGTGCCTTTTCGCTGCAAGGCGCTGGCGTGCTGCTTGTCGCACCCGCCAGAGAGCACCTCAAGTACATAGTCCAGATGCACTTTCCCAAGGAGCAAGCAACAAACAATACTGCAGAGTATGAAGGCTTGCTTGCCGGTCTCAGGATCGCGGCAGACCTTGGGATCAAGAAGCTCATCGTCAGGGGTGACTCGCAGCTTGTCATCCGCCAAGTGAACAAGAGCTATCAAAGTCCGTTGATGGAAGCTTACGTCGACGAAGTGAGAAAGCTAGAAGAGCACTTTGACGGCCTACAAATGGAGCATGTTCCAAGAGCTCAGAACGCCATTGCCGATGGCCTGTCAAAGTGCGCCGCACTTAAGTTACCTGTGGAACCAGGGATCTTTGTGCTCAAGCTGACTCAACCGTATGTAACGCCATCAACTGGACAGAGCAAGAAGAGGAAGTTGATTTCTGGTGACTATTTTCCGGCAGAGCTTCCCCAAGCCGCCGCCAAGAAGGTCCCCAAGATCAACGCCAAGAGCGCTGAGGAGCAGTCTGCTCCGGCAAGCCCTAGGGTTTGTTCCGTTGAAGCAGAAGCTCCCGACAAGTTTTGCTCTGGCAAGCTTGCCGGGGAACGTCAAGCTCCGGCAGAGCCGCAGGTTCTCGCCGTAGAAGCGGATGTTCCCGCAGCAGCAGATTTGCCTTTAGTCCTTGTTGTCGAGCCGCAAGCTCCAGCATGGGCGCAGCAGATTGTCCGTTTCCTTCAGACAAGAGAACTTCCCGAAGAGCAAAAAGAAGCGGAAAGAGTAGCCCGGCAGTCAAGTATGTACCAGTTTGTCGACAAGACACTGTACAGAAGAAGACTCAACGGTGTGAAATTGAAGTGTATTCACCGGGAAGATGGACAAAAGCTGTTGGCAGAGATACATGGAGGCATATGTGGTCACCACATTGGCGCAAGAGCACTTGTCGGCAAAGCATTCCGGCAAGGTTTCTTTTGGCCGACAGCCCTCCAGGATGCAACTGCACAAGTAACCAAGTGTGAAGCGTGCCAGTTCCATTCCAAGCAGATACACCAACCAGCTCAAGCTCTCCAGACGATCCCTTTATCCTGGCCATTTTTGGTCTGGGGGCTCGACATCCTCGGCCTCTTTCCCCGAGCAGTCGGGGGCTTTGAGTACTTGTACGTAGCAATCGACAAGTTCACAAAGTGGCCGGAAGTGGAACCAGTGAGGAAGGTGACAGCACAGTCAGTAGTCAAGTTCTTCAGGTCGATTGTTTGCCACTTCGGGATCCCTAACAGGATAATCACCGACAACGGTACACAATTCACGAGCCGCACCTTCATGCAGTACGTCCAAGATCTTGGCGCCAAGGTCTGCTTCGCTTCTGTTGCTCACCCGAGAAGCAACGGTCAAGCGGAGAGGGCAAATGCTGAAGTGATGCGCGGGCTCAAGACCAGAACTTTCGACAGGCTGCACAAGTGCGGAAGAAACTAGATCGAGGAGCTGCCGGTGGTTCTTTGGTCGATCAGGACGACGCCAAATCGAGCCACTGGCCAGACACCTTTCGCTCTAGTCTATGGAGCAGAGGCAGTTCTCCCCACGGAACTCGTATACGGGTCACCTCGAGTGCTCGCTTATGATGAGCTTGAGCAAGAGCAGCTGCGACAAGATGACGCGCTGCTCCTTGAGGAAGACCGTCTTCAGGCTGCTGTGCGAGCTGCTCGCTACCAGCAAGCTTTGCGCCGCTACCATAGCCGCAAAGTTAATGCCAGAAGTCTCGAGGAAGGCGACCTTGTTCTTCGGCGTGTTCAGTCCGCCAAGAATTCCAACAAGTTGACGCCGAAGTGGGAAGGCCCTTTCCGGGTGAAACGAGTCACTAGGCCTGGCGCTGTCCACCTTGAGACCGAAGATGCCATTCCGGTGAGCAACTCCTGGAACATTGAGCATCTTCGTAAGTTTTACCCGTAAGGCGCGGTTGCCGGAACCTATTCCGGCAACCACCTTTTGTACAAGTCTTGCCGCTGTTGCATGTAATCCTTTGTACAAAGCCGGGCGCAGACCCTATGCATAAGTAAAGCTCATGTGCTCCGCACATTTTGTCAATTTCATGCATTCTATTTTTTGCATATGTGATCTGACACTTTGTGCAGCACCTACTCCCCGGTAAGCAATAACGAGCCGTAAGGCTCCATATCTTTATTTTCTCTTCTTTCTTTTTTCTCAAGGAAAGGAAGGTTCCCTCGCCCACAAGTTTGCCGGGGGGAAAGGAGAAGATAATGGTATGGACCAGGCGTCGTTCAAGAAAGTTTTGCCTTGCCGGGAAGCAAACAACAGAAAAGCTAAGTTGCCAAAGTTTGAGCAATCAGATTTTTTAAAATTTTTGAGTTATCTCCCTTGAACGACCGCACTTTGTATGGAAAACCTGTGCGCGGAGGAACCAACTCATAGCTAGTTGCGCCCTTACTTTGTTTCGAGTCCGCTCAACAACTTAAGTGAGCTGCAACTAGTTGCGACAAGGTTTCTTGTCGGTAGCGGCACCGCCAGCAGGCTGCTGACGTCCCGCACTCAGCGCTCGCGGCTCAGGTGCCTGCACCGGCAAGTTCCCTAAAAGCGTAGGGCAAAAACATACAAAGGAAGGAATCAAGTAAAGGGAATAACATTGCAATCATTACCCAGAATAGACTTATATTACAAAGATAGCTTGTCGCGGCTCTAACAGATTGTTTTCATAACATGACAAACAGCGACAAGAAAAGAAGAAACGGGCGGCCTAGTCTACGCGATCGCCCTCGATCCTCTTGATCCCGCTCACCTTGTCCACAATGGGTGCGACAAGGGTCTTGAGCGCCTCCAGATCAGCATCCGGCGGCAGGGTCTTGAGGACGTTGGTGAGGTTGAGGCCAGGATTGCAGAAGGCCACCTTCACCAACACTTTTTGAAGAGCTCCCGCGCAGATCTTGCGCGATTCGTCGGCCAGCTGCTTTGGGATCTTCTCCCGGAGTCGCTGCAGGGCCGTCGCCATGCCCTTGAAGAACAAAGTGAGCTTGGCGCTGGGTTGGAGGTTCTCGTCGGAGGGATACCCGAGATCCCCCATCCCCAGCTGCGCCAGCTCCCTGTCAATATCTGCGGCAGCACTCACGAGACTCTCCGTCCAGTGCTCCACAGTCTCCCTGAAAGCATTCTGGGTGGCGGCAGCACTCTCCAGTAGCGCCTTGTCGGCCTTGATCTCCTCCTTCAAGGCCAATTCCTGCTCCTTGGCGCCGTCCAGCGTCTTGGTCAAAGTGGTCAGCTTCAACTCAAGATCCACGTTGGAGACCTTGGCGGCGCTGAGCTCTTTGCCCTTCTCGCCGAGATCGGCCTCCAGCTGCGCCACCTTCGTCTCCAGCTCCTTCTTGGCGGCCTCGGCGGCTGCGGCAGCATCCTCCGCTTGCTTGAGGGCTCCGCCAAATTTTTCTTCGCGCGCGGCAAGCTCCTCCTCGTGGGCGTCAAGATTGACCTTCCGCTGCGCCAGCTCGCCCTCCTGCGCGGACAGCTTCTCAGCGGCAAGCCGTTGTTGCTCTCTGACTTCAGCCTTCTCGAGGAGGAAGGCCTTCTGCGCTTCGGCGAGCTGCTCCCGCTCCTCCGCCAAGGACCGGAGAGCTTCCTGGTGGAGGCCCCGCAGCTCCTCCGTGCACTTCTCGATGTCTGCTCCCGCCTTCGCGACAAGCGCCTCGCGGGATTCCAGCTTGGCTTGCCGTGCACGGTAGAGCGACAACAACTTCCCCAGCAGCCACTCCTCCTCAGGCTCGTTGCTGCTGCTGCTCGGCGCGTCAACCAGCGTCAGCCCAGCGGAGGCGAGCACCTCCCCATCGAAGATCTCTCCCTCGACCGGCGCCCTGGAGCTTGACGCCCAGGGGAGGTTGATGAAGACGCCATCGCCGGCCTTCAAGTAGATGCCTGGCTGGGGCTCTTCGGAGACTGGCGCTGCGGCAGCGGCGGACGGGTCAGCGGTCGACATAGCGCCTGGCGCTCCTACGGCCTCAGGGCCGTCAGTGCGATCGCCAGATCCCTCGCCAGTTGCTGCGGCGGCAGCCTTGGCGGCCTCTGCGCCAGCGGGATCGTCAGCACCGGCTTCTCCCTCGGTGGCAGCGGCGTCGTCGGCGGCAACCTCGGTCTCCATCGGCTCCGTAGCAGATGGGTCTGACAGCCGGAAGAGGGAGAAGAGTCAAGCAAAATCCAACAAAAACCCAAGAAGATCAAAAGAAGAAGAACCCAAGGGAAATCTTGCAGTGAAAGGATTACCTGTACCGGGTTCTGCAGTCATGGTCTCCGCCGTCGGGGGGCCGCTGGTGCTGTTCCTTGCCGGAGACCTCTCCCTTACCGGAAAGCTCTCCCTTGCCGGAGGACTCTCCCTTGGCTCCTGGTGGGGCTGCTCTGCTCCTACACCAACCAACAGTCAAATATCAGCAAAGACAGAGTATCCATGCGCACCTCACAGTGGAAAGCAAACCATATACTTATGCTGGGGGCTGCTCTGGAGAAAAGGAAAAGTTGCCGGGTCCGGCAAGGTTGTCTCGGGCGCACCCCCTGCTATCGCAGTGGGTTCGTCCTCGATGACGATCACCGGAACCTTGGCTCTCTTCGCTGCTCTCTGGGCCAGAGTCCTAAAAAGGAACAAGTTCAGAGTAAAGCAAATGAGATACAAGACAAAACAGTAAGAATTGAAGAACTACAAGTACAACAAGAGAATCTTACTCTTCTTCTTCCTCGTCGGAGCTGAACGCGGAGAAGTCGAAGTCCGGCTCACGTCCGGCGCAAGGAGGCGGAGGAGTAGGTTCCCTTGGCCGCTTGACGGGAACGGTGGTGGTGGTCTGAGACGACCCCGCTCCAGTTGCCGTCGCGGCGTGAGAAGCGGTAGGAGCAGAAGCGGTGGTCCGAGAGGGCCCCGCTCCAGTTGCCGTCGCAGCGTGAGGTGCTCCCGCGACAACAGTGCTTGCCGCGGCAGAGCGTGTCACGCGACGCGGCGACTGTTGACCCACCTGCCGCTCCGCTACGTCACCGGCCTTGCGGAGACGCCTTCTTGGTGGGGATGGAGGCTCTGCTTGCGGCAAGCTGCCTGAAGATGAGGAGGAAGAGGAGTTGATGTCCAGCGAGCCGCTCGTATCCTTGGCGGGCTCGCTCTACTTGACATCATGCCCGGCAAGCCTTTTCTCGCCGGCGGACTCCCCTCGCTCGGCACGGCTTGCCGCCTCTGCTGCATCTGCCTCCTCCACGGTGAATCCAAATTCGCCCGCGGCTGCGGCTGCCGCCGCCTCTTCCAGCCTAGTGGCGATGAGCGCCATCTCCGCATCGGTGGTGTCGCGGGTGAGGCCATGCTTCTCGTCGGGACGGATCGGCACTTCTACCAAGCCATCGAAGAATTGCTGCACGACGTCGTCTGCAGGCTCTTGCCAAGTTGGCACAATTCCATGCGAATCGCACAGCGGCATCATTGCACGGATGCGGTCGAGCGCGGAATTGTTGTACAACGGAACGACACCCCCCGGCAACCTGAACACTTCGGGATGTTGTGGGTCATACTTGAAAAGCTCCTGGAGCATCGCGTTGAGCTCCAGAACAGTGAAGTTGAAGTTGAGGCCCGGCCGTAGCCTCATGATGTCTGCCGCATTCTTGAACTCCCAGGCGGGTCTCCCCCGTTCCTGCAGGGGGGCGATGCGGCGGCGAAGAAAATCTGCGCCAACAGCGCCTACAGTGAGCCCGGCAAGCCTGAGGCGTAGGATCCGGGTGACAGCAATCTTCAGCCTGTCGTCTTCCGGGGCCACGTCACTCCAATCGCTGCCGCGTGCTACTGGGGTTTGGCGCCGGGTGGTGAATGGCTGCGGGTTCTCCTCGTCAATCCAGCACCAGTCTGCTCTCCACTCCTCCCACTTGCCGCAGAATTCTCCCTCCAGATAAGTTTCCTTCTTGCCGGCCCTTGAGATCCAGGCGATTCCGTCGGATAAAGGCTCTCCTCTCTCTACTCGGGGTATGAAGAAGTGGCAAAAGAGGGCTACATTGGGATGGACTCCGACAAAGTTTTCGCAGAGATGTGCGAAAACTGCCATGGTCAGAACGGCATTGGGGGTGAAGTCAAGGAGGTGGAACCCGTAGGTGTTCATGATATCGCAGAAGAATTCAGAGCAAGGCGGGCAGAGCCCGCAGTAGAAGAACAAGGCGAAGAAAGGGTGTCCATTTGGGGCCTTCTTCCAAGCGGCGGCGGGAAGTACCTTCGTGCGCGGATGCGCTCGTGTCTCCGTCGACCAGAAGAGGTAGTAGTTCTCCCTCAGCTCCCTCGCGGCGAGCTTGGGGGGCAAGACTGCCCACTCCTTTCGCAGCGCCGCAAGCCGCTGCGCCTCCGTCGACTTCACAACCTTCCCCTTTTCGGCTTTTGGAGCCATGGCGGAAGTGGTGGAGGAGGTCGACGGCGTTGGTGGTGCTGGTGGCGATGGGGGGCGGAGCACTGCTCTCTTTCGGCTTTGGGCAGATGAGGGAGCGGCGGAGATTTCCGAGATTGAAGCAGCAACGGGCGAATGGGCGAACTTCCCCTATTTCCCCTGCTTATAAAGGGGGAGGGGGCGGACGTTCCGCATTTCCGAATAAAGAAACCACCCACGATCTCTCCCACGACGCCGCATTCAATGCGTGCCGTTCGGGGAGGGCGCGGTGGATACGGAGAGAGATACAGCATAACCTAGGCCGCGTGTGCCCGTGCCCTGTTTTGGGCCTGGCCCAACAGCGCTTGGCACCGTGTATGGCCCAGGCCCGGGGGCTCCTGTCGGTGTACTAGAGTAGGGGTACCCTAGTATCCCGAACTTGTGCACGGGCAGTCGCAGCATCCTGCGGCAAGGCTTGCCGGGTGACCGCCAAGGTCCTCCGTGGTTCCTTTGGAGCCATTCAAGAACAAAGTATCCAAGCCAAGGAGACAAGACCCCGGCAAGAGGAGCTTGCCGGGAAGACCAACAAAGGCATCTCAAGACCCCGGCAAGAGGAGCTTGCCGGGAAGGCCGACCAAGACACCTCAAGGAACTTGCCGCGACGCGCCACGCGTCCCGGCAAGGCCCGGTGAGCGACAAGCTCCCGGACGCGACAAGACAACGACCGCGGCAAGGCGCTTGCCGCGGCAAGCCACTACTCTGTGCCCGCGCTCCAGCACATCCACCAACGTGTCGCTCTGGGACCCTTCCAGGCGCGCGTGGCGGGAGGCTGTGTAGCCAGCGGTGCATGGTGGCAAGCGGCGCTGACAAGATTGCCATCATGGCGAGCGGTGGCGCCCCTGACGGTCCCTTTTGCACTATTTAGGCGACACAGACGGGCATTTAATGCCCTTGTCCCCTGCCGTCAGGGTTAGGTATGATACACTGTAGCAGGTAGCTGTACCTACCGCAGCACCTTTCCATTTTTACCCTTGTTTACGTTGCCACCTGTCGGTGACCCCTTGAGCATATAAAAGGAGGCCCATGCGCAACGTAGAGAGGGTTAGCGAGTTCGGAGAACACTCGCGCTCGGTCTCGTTAGCTGCTGGTGTGTACTGTAGCACTCCGCGCTCCCGAGCAAGAACTCAATACAAACCACAAAGCAGGCAGTAGGGTTTTATGCATCCGTGCGGCCCGAACCTAGGTAAACTGCTTGTGTGCTTCGCCTCGATCTGCTCTTTGTGCGACCTCCGCCCCCGCCGAACCGAAAGGGACTCGGCCCGCCGGTCCCATAGGTGCTCGTGGATCAGTCCCACGACAGTTTGTCTATGTATTCACACATGTACTAAGTTTCCGGTTAATACAATTCTAGCATGAATAATAAACATTTATCATGATATAAGGAAATAAATAATAACTTTATTATTGCCTCTAGGGCATATTTCCTTCAGTCTCCCACTTGCACTAGAGTCAATAATCTAGTTCACATCTTTATGTGATTAGTTCGCATCTCTGTGTGACTAATACCCAAAGGGTTTACTAGAGTCAATAATCTAGTTCACATCGCTATGTGATTAACACCCAAAGAGTGATCATGTTTTGCTTGTGAGAGAAGTTTAGCCTACGGGTGAAAGATCGTGGATGCCACCTAGAGGGGGGGTGAATAGGCGCTTTAAAATAATTATGGTTTAGGCTTGAACAAAAGCGGAATAAACCAAGTGGTTAATTTGCCAAGCACAAAACCTAAAACAACTAGGCTCGCCTATGTGCACCAACAAATTATGCTAAGCAAGATAAACTACTAGGTGATAGCAAGATATATGACAAGAAACAATATGGCTATCACAAAGTAAAGTGCATAAGTAAAGAGCTCGGGTAAGAGATAACCGAGGCACGCGGAGACGATGATGTATCCCGAAGTTCACACCCTTGCGGATGTTAATCTCCATTTGGAGCGGTGTGGAGGCACAATGCTCCCCAAGAAGCCACTAGGGCCACCGTAATCTCCTCACGCCCTCGCACAATGCAAGATGCCGTGATTTCACTAAGGGGGCCTTGAGGGCAGTCACCGAACACGTACAATTGGCAACCCTTGGGGGCGGTCACCGAACCCGTACACTTTGGCAACCCTTGGGGGCGGTCACCGGTACCCGTCAAATTGCTCGGGGTGATCTCCACAACCTAATTGGAGACCCCGACGCTTGCCCGGAGCTTTACACCACAATGATTGAGCTCCGAACACCACCAACCGTCTAGGGCGCCCAAGCACCCAAGAGGAACAAGCTCAAGGGTACCAAGCACCCAAGAGTAATAAGCTTCTCAACTTGTAACTTCCACGTATCACGTGGAGAACTCAAACCGATGCACCAAATGCAATGGCAAGGGCACACGGAGTGCCCAAGTCCTTCTCTCCCAAATCCCACCGAAGCAAAAAATGCTAGGGAGGAAAATGAGAGGAAGAACAAAGAAGAGAACACGAAGAACTCCAAGATCTAGATCCAAGGGGTTCCCCTCACATAGAGGAGAAAGTGATTGGTGGAAACGTGGATCTAGATCTCCTCTATCTTTTCCCTCAAGAACTAGCAAGAATCATTGGAGGGATTGAGATTTAGCAAGCTCGAAGAAGGTCAACAATGGGGGAAGAACAGGAGCTGAAGAGATTAGATTCAATGGGGAAGAAGACCCTCTTTTATAGGTGGGGAAAAATCCAACCGTTATGCTCACAGCCCGCACCGAGCGGTACTACCGCTCCAAGGAGCGGTAGCAGCCCTTTGAAACACAACAGCGAGGAGGCAAAAAAGCCAGAAGAACCGTCGGAGCGGTAGTACCGCTTGACATCACGGTACTACCACTAGGGGTAGCGGTACTAATGCTAAGGGTAGCGGTACTACTGCTTGCGAGCGGTACTAAAAAATTACATCCGTGCCTACCACCGCTGGAATTGTGACGAGTTTTTGGTCCCGAGCGGAAGTAGCCATGGAAGTAGCCGCGGTAGTACTGCTCCAAGCGGTAGTACCGCTCCCAAGGGCGGTAGTAAAAAATTACTTCCGCTCCTACCCGCGGTAGTACCGCTGCAGCCTTTTCAGAACACCAAAACTACCACAACTTCTGCAAACGGATTCCGAATTCGACGAAACCAAGTTTGTTGGAAAGCTAGCGACAAGGGCTAACACAAACTTGAAAGAAATACCAATAATAAGCAAATGACAAAAGTCCCAAAAGAAAATGGTGAGAGCCCTTCCTCGGATAAGACCGGTAAAACCTCCAACACCGAAAACATCATAGAAGACGCAGGCAAACTCCGTTTTCGATGAACTCAAGCTTGTAATCAAGATGACCATAAGCTCTAAGACTCACAAAGAGAACCAAACAAGAACCAAGAAACATGATGCAAGGATGCAATGGTTTGAGCTCTCGACGAACGATACGATCAAGCTACTCACTTGAGAGCCCCCCTTGATAGTACGGCTAATCGATCCTATAACCCTGTCTCCCAACTACCACCATGAGACCGGTAAAATAGAAAACCTATCAAGGGCAAACCTTTGCCTTGCACATGATCCACTTGAGCTAGATGATGACGATCTTGTCCTCCTCAAGATGGACCACCTTTCTTGATTGCGTTGGGTCGATGGAGACTAGATGATTGCTCCCCCATACTCCACTATGGGTGAGCCACTCTTCGGCACATCTTCACAAGTCCATTGACACCACAATGGATGGCAAGCTTCAAGCACTTGATCTCTTCGTGATTCTCCACTTGAACTTGCACACGGCAATCTTGATGACGATCACCACTTGATGTCATCCTTCCCATGGGTTGTATGATATCATCCTCTTGACGCAAGCCCATGGACACGTACCTAACCCCACATAGACTCTCACATAGACCATGGGTTAGTACACAAAGTGCAATGGACAATGCTTACCATACCATGGGATCACTTGATCCCTCTCGGTACATCTTCTACTCTTTGTGAGTTGATCAACTTGATTCACTCTTGACTTAGTCTTGATCAACCTTGAATCTTTCCAACTCTCTTCGTTTGGATGATGTCTTGAAGGTAAACATGAATGATCACACAATCTTCTTCTTCAAGACATGCTTGCAATAAGCTCAACACTCACATGACCAATCTTTGGATAATTCCTTAATAGCACCTTGGTCAGCCCATAAACTCCTTGAAACCAACACATGGACTTCAAGAAATGCCTATGGAAAAATCCTTCAAATATAACTCAATGCAACCATTAGTCCATAGAGAATGTCACCAATTACCAAAACCACACATGGGGGCACCGCATGTCCTTTCAATCTCCCCCATTTTGGTAATTGATGACAATCACTTTCAAGAGAGTTTATATAAGGAATTATGCATCACCATGCAATGCAACAACCAATAATGCATGCGTAGGAGATGCGTATGCTTAGGAACAAACCAAAGCCAGAAGAGACAACTCTTTAAACTTCTCCACAAAACTCTCTGAAACTTCTCCCCCATTGGCATCGATTGCCAAAATGGGCTAAAAGCTTAGAAGGCCAATATAAAATGTGTTCCTCCATAAATTGTGTATTTCTCAACAAGAGAGTGGAATGCAATACACATATCCAACGATAAATACTTGGAGGAAGACAAACTATATTGAGGCCCAAAGATTGCAAAAGGAAGATATGCCACAAAGACATAATCAAAGAGAGAAACAAGCAATCAAGCAATCAAAAGATACCTATTGAAGCAAGCTATCAAAAGATACCAATTGAACCAACTAGGCCAATGATACTACGAGCCACATGAATAAAGGATATTATGATAAGAGCGGAGCAGTGCTCTAAAGAAACTAGAGAAACTCCCCGTGATTTGTGCACATCAAGAATTTTTGTATTTGGATACAAAGTGCACAAAATAGGATCATAGCTCCCCCAAAATAAATAGAAACTTACAACAAGTGCAAGAGAGCATATAGGAAACTAAGCCTAATACTTGCAACAAACACATGGTTGAGCAACAAGTAAGAGAGGCAACTTAAGAGTGGACTCAACCAAAAAGATGTGTGTGAGTCAAGGCAATGCACTTGAGAAGACTAATGTACAGAAGAGCATTAAGCATCAATAAAGTCTTCAAAGAATGAGGCACACGGTGCAAGGCCTATCATTCCCACACACAACTAGCAAATGGGTTCACAAGCTTACTAATAAGCATATAGAGAACCTATGCTTGTGACAACCTGCGGTGAAGATAGAAGATGAAAGGCGCATCAAGACGAGGGATGCCAATTAAGATGGCAAAAACCTCGTAAAGATAAGCATGAGGAAAATAATCTTCACCACACAAGAGCGCATCAAGATGCAACGATAGAAGACACGCACTCAAGGCAAAAGCTTTCACGGAGCCACCAAAGAAATAACATAAGAAAGACAAGGTGGACATGAAAGAAAGGATACATCTAGATATGCAACTTCTCTCAAGTGTATAAGATTCTAGGTAGACGAAATCATGATGATATATATATCTACAAAGAAGGATGTACACCCGAAATAGTTACAACACGAAGGAACAAGATATCCAAAAGGAACTCATACATATACCAATAAGATATTTGCTTGAGAGCATAGCACATGGCTAGATATGGTCTTATTGTATATAAATGAATTCCAACCACACGAACATCAAAGACATCACAACTAGCAACAAGACATCATTGTTGGGATGCTTTGAGAAAGGAAACAAGTATCACAAGAAAGAATGGATAACATGCCATGATACAACCTACACAAGGTTGATGCAAGAAAAGTGTGCATGAAGTATATGAAGATACTTGTTACCGAGATAACATTGGAAGGATGTAGTAGATACCAATTGAAGGTACAAAGTAGTTCATTGATCATCCTAGCTTGACTCCAATAAGCACATGGTGACAACACCTTCCTTGTGAGTGAGCCGAGCATCCAATGCATCTCCACTTGTTCCTAGAACAACAACACAAACAAAATGGTACCCAAACTCATTGGGACCAAAGAGTTAGAGAACCAACAACACATAGGACGAACTCCACATAAATATGTGCATATAGATATGAAAATGAATTTCATGCACATCTCATCCAATTTGAGACTTGGTGGAGTTCCCCCTATATATTGGGTCAAAGAAAGAAAACATGCCAAAGAAACTACAAGAAGTAAATATGCATGCTCAAGACTTTCAAGAACCGAGACCAAAAGACAAAGAAATACCAAGGGAAGAAAAGATACCAAATGAATAAATCATCACTTGGAGGATATCCATAAAAGATACATCAAGGAATGAGATATCCATTGATACACTCAAAAAGAAAGATGTCAAACTCCCAAAAGAGAGAATGGTTCCAAACAAACCAAGCCCTCTACAAAGTTTCATGATGGCACAAAGCACCAAAAAGAAACGGCTTGCCTTCCACAAACACACACTTGATAAGGATCACAAGATGAGTGTTTTATAGAGAATAGGATATCTCCCCAAAGACTAGTGCATTATAGAGATTTTGCATTTGAATACAAAATGCATGAGGTGGGATCACCACTTTCACTATATCTAGAAAACACTAGACAAGGTCAAGAAATTAACAAGATCCACAAGTGGTATGGAATACAATGGGAGTTGACACAATCCTAGGCAAGAGATAAAGCAAATAAAAGCAAAGGCCAATGTAAAGATGATCAATAATTTCTACCACACATAAGTGAGTGCCAATTGTCAGAAGACAAGAAGTATTTGGAAATAATTCCCGGTGGTAGATAACAAGGATATACGACATCATCTTCACACCATACAAAAAGCAAATTGCATCTTGTAGAGCTAACATGCCACCTAGGAACAAGATAATTTACAATATCAATTCTAGGTGACAATATCTCAAATGTACACATTTTCTGGGCTAGTAATATACACATAGCATATTACTCCTCCATAATGTGATACCAATTAAAGATAAACAAGAGGCAAAATAACGATCCAACACGAGATAATTAATGGACAATATAGAATTTGAATTTCTCATGAGAAGACATGCCACATAGCGACTAGATAATCTTGAAATATCAATACTAGATGGTATTACTCATATACACACATATATAGGATTGTGAGGTGCACAAAGCACATCACTCCCCCATAATGGGATATTCCATTAATCTCTCACAAGAGCCAACTAAGAAAAGAACAAGATGCAAAAGGCTCAATGCATGACACACACGTACATGATGTGCAAACCAACACACACATACTTGATTGCTCAAGATAATCAAGTTGGAAGCACAACATATACAAACACATGCAAGGAACAAAACCAAACATGCAAAGGGGTAAGTAACTATCAATGTAAACACTTTAAGCATGAGTTACCGCATGGAGAAACATTGGATATAAGATAGAAATTTGATAATTCGAATAACTTGGCTTGAGACAATTAGAATGATGAAGTCCCCTTAATTCTTCGTAAAGTAGCCAAGTCTCCAATGCCCTCCAGAAACACCTATTGATCAAGTTAGAGCTTGTTGGCCCCCAACCAAGTTGGGTCCTAAGAGGTTAGTCACAATAGGCTTGGCTACCCAAATGCTTCTCTTCTTGACACCACTTTGAGTACCAACAACTTTGGCAAACACATTGCCAACCTTATCCTTCCCAAGAGAATAGATATCATCAATAATAATTGGGTTGGATAAGTTACCACTATTGCATGAAGAGGCGAAGTGACCTTTCTCACAACATAAGTAGCAACGTCCACCCTTCACTTTCTTCTCACTTGATTTCTCAACTTGAGAAGCAAAAGCTTGAGTCTTCTTGGGAAGAGGCTTTTCTTCAACTTGAGGTTGAGCATGACAATGAACTTGTGGTTGCTTCCCTTGTTGCTTGTCACTAATGGGTTTCTTCTTCAATGGGCAAGATCTAACATGATGCCCTTCAATTTTGCACTTGAAGCAAATAATCTTGGCCGAATTCTAGACTTGTTCTTGGCCCTTCTTCTTGATCATTTTGTACTTCTTCTTCTTATTGGAGTTGAATCCAAGTCCACCTTTGTCATTGGGGGATTTTTTGCACACTCAAGATATTGTTGAGTGTGGATTTCCCTTCATGACTCTTTTCCAAGTCTTTCTTCAAAGAAGTGACTTGGGCCTTGAGCTCTTTGATTTCCTCTACATGGTTAGTCTCAACACAAGTACTAGAGGAAGTATAAGCTTCATCGTTAGAGCAACAAGGCAAGGAAAGCAATTCATCACAAGATGTACCAACATTGCGAGTAGATGAATTACAAGGACTAGCACATGGCAATATAGCATTTTTGACTAGAAGTAGTGCTAGTATCCACATGAGGCTCACTAGATGTTACCATAGAAATCATGGCCTCATGAGCTATCTTTAGCTCATTATGGGATACTAGAAGATCATCATGAGAGCTTGAGAGCTTTTCATGGTTTTCTTCCAATTTCCCATAATTGCTAGATAGCAACTCAAGTTGAGCCCGAAGCTCAACATTCTCCTTCAAAATGGATGCTTCACAAGTAATAGAGTTAGTAGCACAAGCATCATCATTAGCAACAAGAGGAGAAGACAACTTGGCAAGCTCTTTTGAATATGAAGCTTTAAGTTGTGCATGAGACTCGGTGAGTTTGATGAGCTCACTCTTAATGACCCTTGAGCCATTTTCGAGGTGCCCAAAGTCCTCAAGGAGTTTAGCATGCGCAACTTCAAGCTTCTCATTTTTAGTTTCAAAAACATTGGCCACCTCAATAGCTCTATCATGAGATTCCTTCACTCTAGATAATTCTAGAGCAAAAGTCTCCTCAAGAGATTCCTTGGTGGTTTGTTCAAGTTCGAGAGCTTGGGAGAGGTCCGCGATCTCATTAGCGTAATCACGCTCATGACCTTCCATTTTATCAATGGTGACCTCATGCTCCTCAAGATGAGATTCCAACTCATCAATATATTTCTTGCCCTCAATAGCAATAGACATGATTTCCATGAAGTTGGAACGAGCAATTTTATTCTTAAGAAGAGCTTTAAAAATCATTTCCCCCTTAATTTTTAAGGAGGCAACATCATCATTCTCTTCATCATAATCAACATCATCATCACTCTTTCCATCATCAATATCATCACAAGATATATTGGGATTCAAAGTGGGAGATACCTTTGAAGCCTTGGCCATAAGGCAAAATGCAATAGATGATGATGTAGGATCCCTTGAAGCACCATCCAAGACCACATCTTGTTCCATGGAGTGTTGGGTTTCCCCTACATTGTTAGCACAACAACTCGAGAAAATACATGCATTTTTATCATGGCACCAAGATATAGCAAGCATATCATCATGAGATTTAGTCAAGCAATTTTTACATGATATGCAAGGACTATCAACACAAGCATGTGAAACATGTATGGTGCTCGAAGTGTTAAAGTCCAAAAAAGATGCATTGCAATAAGATAGTGATGAAGTAGCATCCACAATAAGCATACTATCATCATTGCAATGACCAACACTACTCACCATATCATTACCTTGTGGCAAACCACATGTAGGTGAAGTAGAAGAAGTTGAGAAGACTATACGACCGGAGGTGGAGGGAGAACAATCATCCCCACAAATCTTGGACACACAATATTTATCTTGAAGCTTCGCCCACAACTCATGAGCATCCCGGAACGGCATGAGTTGAAATATAACTACATTGCTCAAAGCATCGAAAAGCACATTAGAAGCTTGAGCATTGAGATAAGAGTTTTTCTCATCCTATAAAGATAATCTTTGGGGATCCTTTGGAGGAGAAAAACCCATATCTACAATTCGCTCTAAATTTGGGTCCATGACCCTAAAGAGATTAAGCATGCGAATTACCCAAACATCAAAATTTGTGCATCGAAACTAAGAGTGTCAGAGAATCCTAAACCCCTAGTCGACATCCTTACTCCCTAGGCGGCTAAGCCCTATAAAAAGAGACGAGGCTCTGATACCAATTGAAAGATCGTGGATGCCACCTAGAGGGGGGGTGAATAGGCGCTTTAAAATAATTACGGTTTAGGCTTGAACAAAAGCGGAATAAACCTAGCGGTTAATTTGCCAAGCACAAAACCTAAAACAACTAGGCTCACCTATGTGCACCAACAACTTATGCTAAGCAAGATAAACTACTAGGTGATAGCAAGATATATGACAAGAAACAATATGGCTATCACAAAGTAAAGTGCATAAGTAAAGAGCTCAGGTAAGAGATAACCGAGGCACGCGAAGACGATGATGTATCACGAAATTCACACCCTTGCGGATGTTAATCTCCATTTGGAGCGGTGTGGAGGCACAATGCTCCCCAAGAAGCCACTAGGGCCACCGTAATCTCCTCACGCCCTCGCACAATGCAAGATGCCGTGATTTCACTAAGGGGCCCTTGAGGGCGGTCACCGAACCCGTACAATTGGCAACCCTTGGGGGCGGTCACCGAACCCGTACACTTTGGCAACCCTTGGGGGCGGTCACCGGTACCCGTCAAATTGCTCGGGGTGATCTCCACAACCTAATTGGAGACCCCGACGCTTGCCCGGAGCTTTACACCACAATGATTGAGCTCCGAACACCACCAACCGTCTAGGGCGCCCAAGCACCCAAGAGGAACAAGCTCAAGGGTACCAAGCACCCAAGAGTAATAAGCTTCTCAACTTGTAACTTCCACGTATCACGTGGAGAACTCAAACCGATGCACCAAATGCAATGGCAAGGGCACACGGAGTGCCCAAGCCCTTCTCTCCCAAATCCCACCGAAGCAAAAAATGCTAGGGAGGAAAATGAGAGGAAGAACAAAGAAGAGAACACGAAGAACTCCAAGATCTAGATCCAAGGGGTTCCCCTCACATAGAGGAGAAAGTGATTGGTGGAAACGTGGATCTAGATCTCCTCTATCTTTTCCCTCAAGAACTAGCAATAATCATTGGAGGGATTGAGATTTAGCAAGCTCGAAGAAGGTCAACAATGGGGGAAGAACAGGAGCTGAAGAGATTAGGTTCAATGGGGAAGAAGACCCCCTTTTATAGGTGGGGAAAAATCCAACCGTTATGCTCACAGCCTGCACCGAGCGGGACTACCGCTCCAAGGAGCGGTACTACCGCTAGGGCGGTAGTAGCCCTTTGAAACGCAACAGCGAGTAGGCAAAAAAGCCAGAAGAACCGTCGGAGCGGTAGTACCGCTTGACATCACGGTACTACTGCTAGGGGTAGCGGTACTACTGCTAAGGGTAGGGGTACTACTGCTTGCGAGCGATACTAAAAAATTACATCCGTGCCTACCACCGCTGGACTTGTGACGAGTTTTTGGTCCCGAGAGGAAATAGCCGCGGTAGTACTGCTCCAAGCGGTAGTACCGCTCCCAAGGGCGGTAGTAAAAAATTACTTCCGCTCCTACCCACGGTAGTACCGCTGCAGCCTTTTCAGAACACCAAAACTACCACAAGTTCTGCAAACGGACTCCGAATTCGACGAAACCAAGTTTGTTGGAAAGCTAGCGACAAGGGCTAACACAATCTTGATAGAAATACCAATAATAAGCAAATGAGAAAAGTCCCAAAAGAAAATGGTGAGAGCCCTTCCTCGGATAAGACCGGTAAAACCTCCAACACCGAAAACATCATAGAAGACGCAGGCAAACTCCGTTTTCGATGAACTCAAGCTTGTAATCAAGATGACCATAAGCTCTAAGACTCACAAAGAGAACCAAACAAGAACCAAGAAACATGATGCAAGGATGCAATGGTTTGAGCTCTCGACGAACGATACGATCAAGCTACTCACTTGAGAGCCCCCCTTGATAGTACGGCTATCGATCCTATAACCTGGTCTCCCAACTACCACCATGAGACCGGTAAAATAGAAAACCTATCAAGGGCAAAACTTTGCCTTGCACATGATCCACTTGAGCTAGATGGTGACGATCTTGTCCTCCTCAAGATGGACCACCTTTCTTGATTGCGTTGGGTCGATGGAGACTAGATGATTGCTCCCCCATACTCCACTATGGGTGAGCCACTCTTCGGCACATCTTCACAAGTCCATTGACACCACAATGGATGGCAAGCTTCAAGCACTTGATCTTTTCGTGATTCTCCACTTGAACTTGCACACGGCAATCTTGATGACGATCACCACTTGATGTCATCCTTCCCATGGGTTGTATGATATCATCCTCTTGACGCAAGCCCATGGACACGTACCTAACCCCACATAGACTCTCACATAGACCATGGGTTAGTACACAAAGTGCAATGGACAATGCTTACCATACCATGGGATCACTTGATCCCTCTCGGTACATCTTCTACTCTTTGTGAGTTGATCAACTTGATTCACTCTTGACTTAGTCTTGATCAACCTTGAATCTTTCCAACTCTCTTCGTTTGGATGATGTCTTGAAGGTAAACATGAATGATCACACAATCTTCTTCTTCAAGACATGCTTGCAATAAGCTCAACACTCACATGACCAATCTTTGGATAATTCCTTAATAGCACCTTGGTCAACCCATAAACTCCTTGAAACCAACACATGGACTTCAAGAAATGCCTATGGAAAAATCCTTCAAATATAACTCAATGCAACCATTAGTCCATAGAGAATGTCATCAATTACCAAAACCACACATGGGGGCACCGCATGTCCTTTCAATCTCCCCCATTTTGGTAATTGATGACAATCACTTTCAAGAGAGTTTATATAAGGAATTATGCATCACCATGCAATGCAACAACCAATAATGCATGCGTAGGAGATGCGTATGCTTAGGAACAAACCAAAGCCAGAAGAGACAACTCTCTAAACTTCTCCACAAAACTCTCTGAAACTTCTCCCATTGGCATCGATTGCCAAAATGGGCTAAAATCTTAGAAGGCCAATATAAAATGTGTTCCTCCATAAATTGTGTATTTCTCAACAAGAGAGTGGAATGCAATACACATATCCAACGGTAAATACTTGGAGGAAGACAAAGTATATTGAGGCCCAAAGATTGCAAAAGGAAGATATGCCACAAAAGACATAAATCAAAGAGAGAAACAAGCAATCACAATAGATACCAATTGAAGCAAGCTATCAAAGGATACCAATTGAACCAACTAGGCCAATGATCCAAGAGCCACATGAATAAGGATATTATGATAAGAAGCGGAGCAAGTGTCTAAGAAAACTAGAGAAGCTCGCATTGATTTGTGCACATCAAGATTTTTGTATTTGGATAAAAAGTGCACATAATAGTATCATAGCTCCCCAAAATCAATAGAAACTTACACAAGTGCAAGAGAGCATATAGGAAACTAAGCCTAGTACTCCCTCCGGTCCTTTTTACTCTGCATATTATAATTCTCTGAAGTCAAATTTCACAAAGTTTGATCGTATCTATATGAAAAAATATCAACATCTGCCACGCTAAAGCTATACAATATGAAACTTTAAGTCATGACACATCTATTGGTATTGATTTCAAATTGTGAATGTTGGTATTTTTTCTATAAAGTTGGTCAAACTTTACAAGGCTTGACTTCAGTCAAATCTTATATGCGAACTAAAAAGGACCGGAGGGAGTACTTGCAACAAACACATGGTTGAGCAACAAGTAAGAGAGGCAACTTAAGAGTGGGCTCAACCGAAAAGATGTGTGTGAGTCAAGGCAATGCACTTGAGAAGACTAATGTACAGAAGAGCGTTAAGCATCAATAAAATCTTCAAAGAATGAGGCACACGGTGCAAGGCCTATCATTCCCACACACAACTAGCAAATGGGTTCACAAGCTTAGTAATAAGCATATAGAGAACCTATGCTTGTGACAACCCGCGGTGAAGATAGAAGATGAAAGGCACATCAAGACGAGGGATGCCAATTAAGATGTCAAAAAGCTCGTAAAGATTAGCACGAGAAAATAATGTTCACCACACAAGAGCTGTAACATCCCAAATTTGCAATTTGGAATTTTATACACTAGATCATCATGCATATCATATTTTCGTGCATTTTGGTTGATCCTAGAAATTTCACGCAACTGAAGGACCCACGGAGAGAGTTGGAGATTCGTTATTTTCATATTTGAGTTCTCTCAAATTTTGGAAAAGAGGATCATTTGATTTATTTATTTCATCTTCAATTATTTTTCCAATATCAAAAAAAAATGAGAGAGGGAATAATATGACTTTCCCAAAGTTAGGAAAAATGAAGATCTAATGAATAAATCAAATTTTGGTTTTGCCGGAGTTTTGTTTGCTTTGTTTTGGATAGGGAAAAATGCGCGTTTTCAAAAAAATTGCATTTTAGGCCCGGAGAAAAGTTCATTTTGTTCGACTCATTTTTAGGATTCAGGGAAAATTTACTTTAGATTTTTCGGAGTTCGTTCAGATAGTTTTTCTTTTGTTTTTCTGCGCGCGAAACCGATTTAAAAAAAAGGAGCAGCTCCCGCGTGCCAGGCCAGCGGGGCCAAGGCCCAGCCCGCTGCCACCGCCCCCAGCCCCTCGGGCGAAGCCGAGTCCCAGCGGGACTCTAGGCCGCCGTCCCCCCCCCCCCTTGCCCCTTGGCCAAGTCACACCCCCCTCCTAGTATATATACTCACCCCCCCTCTCTTTTCCTCCACCACCCAAGCCCGCCGCTGCCTTAAGCCGCCGCCGCCGCCCTAAGCCGCCGCCCGGAGCCCCGCCTCCCGAGGTAGCCGCGCCGCCTCTTCTTTTCCTCGGTTCGGTTTTTCTCCTAGAAAACCGTTCCGGTTCTTCTCTTTTTTCTTCCGGTTTTTCTTCCGGCTTTGTTTTGATAGGGAAAAATGCGCGTTTTCAAAAAAATTGCATTTTAGGCCCGAAGAAAAGTTCATTTTGTTCGACTCATTTTTAGGAGTCGGGGAAAATTTACTTTAGATTTTTTGGAGTTCGTTCAGATAGTTTTTCTTTTGTTTTTCTGCGCGCGAAACCGATTTAAAAAAAAAAGGAGCAGCTCCCACGTGCCAGGCCAGCCGGGCCAAGGCCCAGCCCGCGGCCGTGCCCACCGCCCCCAGCCCCTCGCGCGAAGCCGAGTCCCAGCGGGACTCTAGGCCGCCGCCCCCCCCTTGCCCCTTGGCCAAGTCAACACCCCCCTCCTAGTATATATACTCACCCCCCCTCTCTTTTCCTCCACCACCCAAGCCCGCCGCTGCCTTAAGCCGCCATCGCCGCCCTAAGCCGCCGCCCGGAGCCCCGCCTCCCGAGGTAGCCGCGCCGCCTCTTCTTTTTCTTGATTCGGTTTTTCTCCTAGAAAACCGTTCCGGTTTCTTCTCTTTTTTCTTTCGGTTTTTCTTCCGGCTTTGTTTCGGTTTTCCTCCGAAACCCTAGATCGGTTTTCATTCTTCTTTCGGACCGTTCGTATTCAACGAACGTGATCACCGATTTTTCCCGGTTAACGAACGTCCGTTCGTTTAACTGGTTCAGTCTCTTTCCTTTCGTCGGATTTATTCCGTGATCGCGATCTCAGATCCGATCTTCGTCTAGTCTTTCTTCTCGCTCGTTTATCGGAATCAGGTGATTCAAGCGCCTGGAGTTTCATCTCGAAACCGCCGTTCCGTATCAACTTGAACAAGTTTTGCCACAATAAAATTTGACCTAGTTTCAACTTGCTAGAATCGAGTTGTTTTCTTCCGCCGTTTGTTTTCCGTTTCTTTGTTCGGTTCTTTCTTTCTTTGCAACCGAGTTCTTAAGTTGAACTTTCTGGTTCGTTCTCTTGTTCGAGTTTTACCTGTGCATTAGATGAGTACTTATTGTGTGCTTGTTGTTTGTCTGCGATAGATCACGCCGGATTGCGCCGCTTGTTACTTCGAAACCCTAGGATCTCGCAGATTCTCAGCAAGGCAAGTAACACTTTGATCATACCTTTTCTACAACCCAGTTTTATTGCATTAGATCAATCCTCTCACATTGCATGATTAGGATCTAATTAAATTGTGGGATGGGAAGTAGATGAGGTAGTACCTATCACCTGTATTATTATGAAACCTTTGGGAGTTACTTCTACGTTTGCTTATTATGCCATGCTATGCTAGTAGACGTGGATTGGGTGAGTGATATCCATGACAGATGTGAGTTTGTTAATTTAATGGTTTACTTAAGGTGGCAACTTAAACACACATCTGGGTGGATTGAGGCACCTGATGTCTATCAGGACTTGCCTGTTTTTATTTCGGACCGCCACCCAGGCTCAAAGGGATCATAAGATCATTCAGGCTAGTAACTTCCGTGTGCAGCCACAAGCCATTATGGGCTCTGGCATAGTTGACTAAGTCGTGCGAACTCTTACAGGGTAGACTAGCAGATGTAGGGGAAAGTAGGTGTACCGGTCTATCCATCGTAAGGTGCTAGCGCTTCTGAAAGACTGTGTCTCGGTCATCCGTTTCTCAAACACCATGTAGTGCGAGAATCCAAACGGAGGCGATCGAGTCTTGTGGGGAAAAGTGCACAAACCTCTGCAGAGTGTACAAACTAATCATGATTAGCCGTGACCCCGGTTATGGACAACTTGAGTATCTAGTACTTGAATATCATGTGAATCTCATCACGTTACTTCTAATTAATGTTGTTGGGTTTTAATTGTTCATTTAATTGGGATCGGAATGCTGTTAACCATTCTCGATGTTTAACAACTACCATGATAGTTAAATAAATTTATTCCTTTGCAGTAGGGAAAAACTGGCTTTACGCAAAACTGTAACCATAGAGCTTTCCACTAGCCATATATGCATGTAGTATGGCTGTTTCATTCCATTTACTCTCTATGTGTTACCTTGCCAGCATATTCCATGTGCTGACCCGTTTCGGGCTGCAACGTTAATGTTGCAGACTTTTCAGACGACGATTAAGGAGTTTTAGGTCGTGGTTCTATACTCAGTGATGCCGATGGAGTTGATGGACTCACTTATCTTCCAAGCCTTCCGCTGTTATCGTTATTAGATGGCCTTAAGCCATATTTATTGTAATAAGTTCTCTTTTGAGACACTCGATGTAATAAGTGTGTTATTGCTACTCT
Organism: Triticum urartu; assembly: GCF_003073215.2. Taxonomy (NCBI): domain Eukaryota; kingdom Viridiplantae; phylum Streptophyta; class Magnoliopsida; order Poales; family Poaceae; genus Triticum; species Triticum urartu. The sequence continues at coordinate 289,990,215 of NC_053022.1, forward strand.
GCTATAAATCCTCCGAGTACTGTGTGGTGTCAGCATTACTGATCCAGGGATGACACCAGAGCATAGAGATCAGACTGTTTGAGGTCTGGTCGCTACAGAGATGGTATCAGAGCACACGCTGACTGTAGGACACGACCACTAAGCCAAAGACCTAGATCACTAGATCACTCTCTTCTCTTCCGACTTCTCATCTTTTCTACTCTTTAGGATGGCGGATGCAAGGAACAAGTTCACACAACCGGATGAAGATACACCCTTTGGACGCCACTTGAAGGAAGTCACTACATACCTGAGCATAGGAGTACCAAGCTTCACGGGAACCTACAATGCCACTTTACCTGAAGAAGAGCGCTGGATGATTCAAGTTCAAGTTCCAGGAAGGACGTTCATGCCAGTCACCGAGCCCATAGAGTTTTCTTTTGATGCACCAACTTGGAGTCTAGGAAAGAGCATGGCAGCTCACATCACCATGGGACGCATTGGAGAAGTCTACCGCAAGGATCTCAAGGATACTATCTACCAGATTTGCGGACGCCGAGATGAACACTGGGAGATGATCAGCACCAGGAAAGATAGATCAATTGCAGCTTTTATTCAGGAGTTAAACCGGCATATTCGACGCCAGGAGAATCAGATGTGCGCCGACATGATAGATCTGAAGAAGGCTAAGACTAGAATCAAGGAACTGGAGGAAGAACTCAAGGCTACATGTGAAGGTTATGAAGAAGAAATTGAAGTACTGGTGGAGAAGAATGACGATCTGATCAAGAAGATTGGAATATTTATGGGAGGCCCGACACTAGTAGATGAAGACGAAGAACCCAAGGAGATTAGCCCGGAAGACTACATCATCATTGACGGCACCGACTCGGAGCAAGATAGTAGCGATGATGACTATGTGGTTGAAGCAGGAGCGGACATCATGGAGTCTACAACCGTAGAATATTTCTAGTAGACCACCTCATCAGTAGTAGTAGTCCACCATGTAAATATAGTAGTCCAAGCACTTTTGTGATAGTTAGATTGATTGTATGCCTTGTTTGATTGATTGAAGTAAATTGTGTGCTTTTGCCTCATGTGCATATGGGTAGTGTTTTCTCTTTAGACCCCTCTATTCTTATATCTCATCTTTTCTAAACCCTCAGATGCCTCCGAGACGTGACCCCGGATTTTCCTTTCCGCCGGAGCTCACCCAGTTGATCCAGCAGCAGAACACCTTGATGCAGTTGCTAGTTCAGAATCAGAATCAGGGGAACAACAACAACCCACCACCACCACCACTTGTTGACCACTTAGCCCATTTTCTTAGGCTGGATCCGCCGATGTTTTCCAGTAGCACCGAGCCGATAGTAGCAGATGATTGGCTCCGCAAGATAGCTAGGGAGCTGACCACCGCAGGATGCACAGATGTGGAGAAGGTTAAGTTTGCCGCACATCAGTTAGAAGGACCCGCAGCATCTTGGTGGGAGAATTTCACAGCCACTTTCCCAGTCGAACTGTCACATGGGACCAGTTTCAGCAGGCTTTTCGTACTGCTCATGTTTCAGCAGGAGCAATGGCCATGAAGAAGCGTGAGTTTCGTAACTTGTGCCAAGGAGGACGGACAGTTGGCCAGTATGTGGAGGATTTTAGTAAGCTAGCACGTTATGCCCCATATGACGTTGCAACGGATGCAGCTAAGCAGGAGAAATTCCTGGAAGGACTGAATGATGAGTTGAGTATGCAGTTGATGGTAGCCACCTTCAACAACTACCAGGAGTTGGTAGATCATGCTCTTATGATTGAAGGGAAGCAACATCAAATTGAGAACCGCAAGAGGAAGTATGGACAAGGAAAGTATAATTCAGGAGCTCAGCAGAAGCCTCGTTTTACCCCTAGACCGGGAGGACAATTTCAGCATACCCATGGAGTAGGTAGCTCGCACAATCACAATGGCACCAAGAATGGTAATGGGAATGGAGGAAGTAATGGACAGAACCGCAGCACCCCATCAACCCCAGCCAAGAAGGACTTGAGCCATGTCACTTGCTATAAGTGTTCGAAGCCAAGACATTTTGCAAATGAATGCCCTGAAGGCCAAAATGGCAATGGAAGTTCTGGGAAGAAGCCGAACCCTTTCAACAGGGGACAGGTGAACCACGTTAGCGTGGAGGAGGTTGAAGCTCAGCCCGATGCAGTAATAGGTAAGTTTTTGGTTAAGACATTTACTGAACTCGTTTTTTTGATACTGGTGCATCGCATTCATACATATCAAGGGGATTTGTGGATAAGTATAACCTACCAACCCAAGCCCTTAGGTCACCCATGTTAGTAACCTCGCCAGGAGCAGAGTATGTGGCAAGTTTATGGTGTGATCGGTTACCATTAAGGATTGGTAACTATGTTTTTCCCCCAGACCTAATAGTATTGGAATCTCAAGGATTGGATGTGATATTAGGCATGGATTGGTTATCAAAGTATAAAGGGAATATTGAGTGTGCTAGTAAGACAATTTTGCTTACCACACCAGAAGGGAGAAGGATCAAGTATGTATCCCGGCATGTGCCAAAGAGGACACAAGTGAATTGCCTAACAGGAGTTGTGCAGGAGGAAGTACCAGTGGTAAAGGATTTTCCTGATGTATTTCCCGAAGATTTGCCAGGCATGCCACCGGATAGAGACATTGAGTTTTTGATTGAGCTTTTACCAGGCACTGGGCCAATATCGAAGAGACCATATAGGATGCCAGCAAAAGATTTGGTGGAAATTAAGAAGCAGATTAAGAGTTATTGGATAAGGGATATATTCGCCCAAGTTCTTTGCCTTGGGGATCGCCAGTACTTTTAGTGGAGAAGAAGGATGGATCGTTAAGGATGGTTGTTGACTATCGAGGATTGAACGAAGTAACAATCAAGAACAAGTACCCACTACCAATGATCAATGATCTGTTTGATCGATTGCAAGGAGCTAAAGTGTTTTCCAAGATCGACTTGCGATCTGGATACCACCAGTTGAAGATTCGAGAACAGGATATACCTAAGACAGCATTCACCACAAGATATGGACTATATGAGTATACCGTTATGTCATTTGGACTGACTAACGCACCTGCCTATTTTATGAACATGATGAACAAAGTGTTTATGGAGTTTTTGGATAAGTTCGTCGTAGTGTTCATTGATGATATCCTGGTTTATTCGAAGAATGAAGAGGAGCATAAGGAGCATTTGCGTTTGGTACTTGGAAAGCTCAGAGAACAACAGTTATATGCCAAATTCAGCAAATGTGAATTTTGGTTGAAGGAAGTAGGATTCCTCGGACACGTTATATCCGGAGAAGGTATAACAGTAGATCCCGCTAAAGTTGAAACCGTGACCAAGTGGGAAGCACCAACAACAGTTGGAGAGATCCGGAGTTTTCTTGGACTCGCAGGATACTACCGGAGATTTATTGAGAATTTCTCAAAGATTGCAAAGCCTATGACGAAGTTGCTGAAGAAGGATACTAAGTTCAAATGGACTGAGGAGTGTGAGGCTAGTTTCCAGGAGTTGAAGAAACGCTTGGTTACCTCACCAGTGTTGATTTTGCCAGATCAAACCAAGGATTATGAGGTGTATTGCGACGCTTCACGTCGAGGACTTGGAGCAGTGCTTATGCAGGAAGGGAGAGTTGTTTCGTGCTTCACGACAACTGAAGCCCCATGAGTTGAATTACGCTACGCATGATTTGGAGTTAGCAGCCGTAGTGCATGCATTGAAGACATGGAGACATTTCCTCATTGGGAATCATTGTGAGGTGTACACGGATCATAAGAGTTTGAAGTACATTTTCACACAGAAGGAGTTGAACCTCAGACAAAGGAGATGGTTGGAGCTTATCAAGGATTATGATATGAAATTGCATTATCATCCCGGGAAGGCTAATGTAGTAGCTGATGCATTAAGCCGCAAGAGCCATGTCAATACACTAATGACGGGAGAAATACCCAAGGAGTTAGCAGAAAATCTTCGTGAACTATGTGTGGAAATAGTTCCGAGAGGCTATGTAGCAGCACTAGAGATTCAGTCAACTTTGATGGATAGATTAGAGAAGCTCAGAAAACGGACAAAGAGATAGCCGCCATAAAGGAGAAACTGAGCAAAGGAAAAGCTAAAGGATTTCGTGAGGATGAGCACGACACCCTATGGTTTGAAGACCGTGTTTACGTGCCCAATGACCCGGAGATCAGAAAGTTGATTTTGCAAGAGGCACATGACTCACCGTATTCGATTCACCCAGGAAATACCAAGATGTATTTGGATTTGAAGGATATTTTCTGGTGGACCGGAATGAAGAAGGATATTGCGGAGTATGTAGCAGTTTGTGACGTATGTCAGAGAGTAAAGGCAGAACATCAGAAGCCAGCAGGATTGTTGCAACCATTGCCGATACCCGAATGGAAGTGGGATAAGCTAGGCATGGATTTTATCACGGGATTACCAAGGACTCGTTCAGGCTATGACTCGATTTGGGTTGTAGTTGATCGATTGACGAAGGTAGCACATTTCATCCCAGTAAAGACCACTTACACCAGTGCTAAGTTGGCAAAGATATACATGACCAGGATCGTATGTTTGCATGGAGTTCCGAGGAGCATCATATCAGATAGAGGAACCCAGTTTACCTCAAAGTTCTGGAAGCAGTTGCATGAGACTTTGGGTACTAGGCTGGAATTTAGTACAGCTTTTCATCCGCAGACTGATGGACAGACCGAGAGAGTCAATCAGATTTAGGAGGATATGCTGAGAGCTTGTGCACTAGATTATGGATCTAGTTGGGACGATAATTTGCCATATGCAGAGTTCTCTTACAATAATAGCTATCAGACCAGTTTGAAGATGGCACCTTTCGAAGCTTTGTACGGAAGGAGGTGCAGGACACCGTTGTCATGGGACGAAGTTGGAGACCGCTAGTTGTTTGGACCAGATTTGATTAAGGAGTCTGAACGGAAGGTGAAGTTGATTCGCGATAGGCTCAAGGTAGCCCAGTCCAGGCAGAAGAGCTACGCAGATTCTAAACGCAAGGAGACATTTTACGAAGTTGGAGACAAAGTTTATCTTCGAGTATCCCCACATCGAGGGATTAAGCTATTTCGAGTTAAGGGGAAGTTAGCGCCACGATTTATAGGGCCATATCGAGTTTTGGAGCGTATGGGAGAAGTGTCCTACAAGTTGGAATTGCCAGAAGGATTGGCCAGAGTGCATGATGTGTTTCACGTTTCTCAGTTGAAGAAGTGTCACGCGGAGATGACTGACATACCTTTGAGAGACACAGTACCATTAGAAGAAATTCAGTTAGATGACAATTTGACCTATGAGGAGAGACCAGTCAAGATCCTCGAGATTGCCAGCCGAGTTACTCGCAGCAAGGTTATCAAGTTTTGCAAAGTTCAGTGGAGCCACCACACAGAGGATGAAGCCACCTGGGAGCGAGAGGAAGATTTGCTCAAAGACCACCCTCACCTATTTTCTAGCCAACCCAAATCTTGAGGGCGAGATTCATCTTAAGGGGGGTAGGTTTGTAACATCCCAAATTTTCAATTTGGAATGTTATACATTAGGTCATCATGCATATCATATTTTATTTTGCTTTTGGTTTTGATCCTAGAAAATCCTAAGCAACTCAAGGACCCACGGAGAGAGTTGGGGATTTCGTTATTTACATATTTGAGTTTTCTCAAATTATGTAAACAGGATCATTTGATTTTATTTATTTTATCATCAATTATTTCTATTACAAAAATATGAGAGTGGGGATAAAATGACTTTCCCAAAATATAGAAATATTGAAGATTTAATAAAAAAATCAAATAAGTTTTATTTCGGAGTTTTTCGGTATTTTTTTTATTTTTTTTGAATTTAGGAAAAACGCGCGTTTTTCAAAGTTGTAGTTTGGGCCCAGATAAATGTTCACTTTATCGGGCTTTATTTTAGAAACCCGGCAAAATTTATTTCGTGATTTTTGGAGTCCGTTTAGTATTTCTTTTTATTTTTCTTCTGAGCGGATTAAAAAAAACGCGCCGAACCGACTACGGGCCGTAACCGGCCAGGACACCGCTGGCCGGGGGGCATTTATAAGGCGCCGAAGCCCGAGAGGAGGAGCCCAGCCACCAGCCCCAAACCCTAGCTAGCCGCCGCAGCTGCCGCCGCCCGCCGCCGGAGCCGCGCGACTTTCGAGGTTCGCCGCCTCGTTTTTCGTGCAGTTTTTTTTAAAAAAAATTCTTTTCGTCGTTTTTCTTTTTCGTCGGATTTTCCGCGGTTATTTTCTAATCGCGATTTCTGATCCGATTTTCGTTTTAGTATAACTTTTCGCTCGTTTATCGGAATCAGGCGATTCAAGCGCCTGGAGTTTCGTATCGAAACTCTCTTTTCGAATAATCAACTTAAACAAGTTTTTGCTACTGTAAAATTTGCCCTAGATCCAGATTACTAGAACGAAGTTGTTATCTTTCGCTGTTTGATTTCTTTTGCTTCGTTCGATTTGATTCTTTCTGCCAACCAGGGTTCTTAAGTTGAACTTTCTGGTTAGATCTTCTATTTGAGTTTTACCTGTGCATTAGATGAGTACTTATTGTATGCTTGTTGTTTTTCTGCGATAGAATACTCGGAGTGCGCCGCCTGTTATGTTGAATCTCTAGGTTACGCGGATCATCAGCAAGGCAAGTAACACTTTGATCATACCTTTTTCTACAACCCAGCTTTATTGCATTAGATCAATCCTCACACATTGCATGATTAGGATCTAATTAAATTGTGGGATGGGAAGTAGATGAGGTAGTACCTATTACCTGTTTATCATCAAACCTTTGGGAGTTACTTCTACGTTTGCTTATATTGCCATGCTAT